>NW_025533490.1:545000-765000 GCF_020615455.1 Coregonus clupeaformis | reverse complement strand
AGAAGAGGGAGAGGGAGAGGAGAAAGGAGAGAGATAGATAGGGAGGGAGAGGGAGAGAGATAGGGGATAAATGAGAGAGAGAGAGGAGAAATGAGAGCGAGAGATAGAGAGAGGGAGGGAGGGAGAGGAGAAAGAGATATGGAGGGAGAGGGAGAGAGAAGAGGGAGAGAGAGAGGGAGAGGAGAAAGGAGAGAGAGAGATAGATGGAGGAGGAGAAAGAAGAGAGAGAGAGAGGGAGGGAGAGGGAGAGAGAGAAGAGGGAGAGAGAGAGAGGAGAAATGAGAGAGAGAGATAGATGGAGAAGGAGAGGAGAAAGGAGAGAGAGAGAGAGAGAGGGAGGGAGAGGAGAAAGAGATATGGAGGGAGAGGGAGAGAGAGAAGAGGGAGAGAGAGAGGGAGAGGAGAAAGGAGAGAGAGAGATAGATGGAGAAGGAGAGGAGAAAGGAGAGAGCGAGAGAAAGGGAGAAGAAAGGAGAGAGATAGGGAGGGAGAGAGAGAAGAGAAAGAGAGAAGGGGGAGAGGGAGAGGGAGAGGAGAAAGGAGAGAGAGAGGGAGGGAGAGGGAGAGAGAGAAGAGGGAGAGAGAGGAGAAAGGAGCGGGAGAGGGGAGAGGAGAAGGGAGAGAGAGGGAGAGAGAGAGAGGAGAAAGGAGAGAGAGATAGGGAGGGAGAGAGAGAGAGAGAGGGAGAGGAGAAAGGAGAGAGAGAGATAGATGGAGAAGGAGAGGAGAAAGGAGAGAGAGAGGGAGTTGAGAGAGCGAGAGGGGGGAGGAAGAGGGAAAGGAGAAAGGAGAGAGAGAGAGGCGAGAGAGAGAGGCGAGAGAGAGAGGGAGAGAAGGAGAGGGAGAGGAGAAATGAGAAAGGAGAGAGAGAGGGAGAGGGAGAAGAGAAAGGAGAGAGAGAGAGAGGGAGAGGAGAAAGGAGAGAGAGAGAGAGAGAGGGAGGGAGAGGAGAAAGAGATATGGAGGGAGAGGGAGAGAGAAGAGAGAGAGAAGAGGGAGAGAGAGAGGGAGAGGAGAAAGGAGAGAGAGAGAGGGGGAGGGAGAGAGAGAGGAGAAATGAGAGAGAGAGGAGAAATGAGAGAGAGAAATAGAGAGAGGGAGGGAGGGAGAGGAGAAAGAGATATGGAGGAAGAGGGAGAGAGAGAAGAGGGAGAGAGAGAGGGAGAGGAGAAAGGAGAGAGAGAGAGATGGAGGAGGAGAAAGGAGAGAGAGAGAGAGAGAGGGAGGGAGAGGGAGAGAGAGAAGAGGGAGAGAGAGAGAGAGGAGAAATGAGAGAGAGAGAGGTAGATAGGGAGGGAGAGGGAGAGAGAGAGAGAGAGGGAGGGAGAGGAGAAAGAGATATGGAGGGAGAGGGAGAGAGAGAAGAGGGAGAGTAGAGAGGGAGAGGAGAAAGGAGAGAGAGAGATAGATGGAGAAGGAGAGGAGAAAGGAGGGAGAGAGAGAAAGGGAGGGAGAGAGAGAGAAGAGGGAGAGAGAGAGAGAGGAGAAATGAGAGAGAGAGAGGTAGATAGGGAGGGAGAGGGAGAGAGAGAAGAGAAAGAGAGAAGGGGGAGAGAGAGAGGGAGAGGAGAAAGGAGAGAGAGAGATAGATGGAGAAGGAGAGGAGAAAGGAGAGAGAGAGAGAGGGGGAGAGAGAGAAGAGGGAGAGAGAGAGAGGAGAAATGAGAGTGAGAGAGAGAGGGAGAGAGAGAGAAGAGGGAGAGAGATGAGAAATGAGAGAGAGAGAGGGAGGGAGAGGAGAAAGGAGAGAGATAGATGGAGAAGGAGAGGAGAAAGGAGAGAGAGAGAAAGGGAGGGAGAGGGAGAGAGAGAGAGAGAAGAGGGAGAGAGAGAGAGAGGAGAAATGAGAGAGAGAGAGGAGAAATGAGAGAGAGAGAGAGGTAGATAGGGAGGGAGAGGGAGAGAGAGAAGAGGAAGAGAGAGAGAGGAGAGGGAGAGAGAGAGAAGAGGGAGAGAGATGAGAAATGAGAGAGAGAGAGGGAGGGAGAGGAGAAAGAGATATGGAGGGAGAGGGAGAGAGAGAAGAGGGAGAGAGAGAGGGAGAGGAGAAAGGAGAGATGGATGGAGAAGGAGAGGAGAAAGGAGAGAGATAGATAGGGAGGGAGAGGGAGAGAGAATAGAAAGAGAGAAGGGGGAGAGAGAGGGAGAGGGAGAGGAGAAAGGAGAGAGAGATAGATGGAGAAGGAGAGGAGAAAGGAGAGAGAGAGAGAAAGAGGGGGGGGAGAGGGAGAGAGAGAAAAGGGAGAGAGAGGGTGAGAGAGAAGAGGGAGAGGAGAAATTAGAGAGAGAGAGAGAGAGCGAGAGAGAGGAGAAAGGAGAGAGAGAGGGAGGGAGAGGGAGAAGAGGGAGAGAGAGAGAGAGGAGAAATGAGAGAGAGAGGAGAAAGGAGAGAGAGAGAGAGGGAGGGAGAGAGGAGAAATGAGAGAGAGAGAGAGAGAGGGAGGGAGGGAGAGGAGAAAGAGATATGGAGGGAGAGGGAGAGAGATAAGAGGGAGAGCGAGAGGGAGAGGAGAAAGGAGAGAGAGAGATAGATGGAGAAGGAGAGGAGAAAGGAGGGAGAGAGGAGAAAGGAGAGAGAGCGAGGGGGAGGGAGAGAGATAGATAGGGAGGGAGAGGGAGAGAGAGAAGAGAGAGAGAAGGGGGAGAGAGAGAGGGAGAGGAGAAATGAGAGAGAGAGATATATGGAGAAGGAGAGGAGAAAGGAGAGAGAGAGAGGGGGGGAGGGAGAGAGAAGAGGGAGAGATGAGAAATGAGAGAGAGAGATAGAGAGAGAGGGAGAGGAGAAAGATATGGAGGGAGAGGGAGAGAGAAGAGCGAGAAGAGGGAGAGAGAGAGAGGAGAAAGGAGAGAGAGAGAGAGATAGGGGGAGGGAGAGAGAGGAGAAAGGAGAGAGAGAGAGGGAGGGAGAGAGAGAAAGAGAGAAAGAGAGGGAGAGGGAGAGGGAGAGGGGAGAAAGGAGAGAGAGAGATGAGAGAGAGAGAGAGAGAGAGAGTTAGAGAGAGGGAGGGAGGGAGCGAGAGAGAGAGATAGGGAGGGAGGGAGAGGGAAGAGAGAGAGAGAAGAGGGAGCGGGAGAGAGAGATGAGAAAGGAGAGAGAGAGGGTGAGGAGAGAGAGAGAGAGAGAGAGAGAGAGAGAGAGAGAGAGAGAGGAGAAAGGAGAGAGAGAGAGAGAGAGAGAGGAGAAAGGAGAAAGGTTTAAATAATCTTTATTGGGTCTGGGAGCCCACCACACAATAAATACTCATACAAAACCGTAGTTACACATCAATTAAAAACACAACTCCAATTCCTCCTCCACAGTTACTAAACACAACAGCCTCTGAATACCCCATATAAGATCAATATTGTTGACAAGTTTATAATAGGCAAACTCAATTCTTATTCTCGCTGCCAACATTCCCTCCAGCATTCCCACCACATCCACAGACCCCTGTCCCCAAATACTGTTCTTTCGGGTCTTCCATATCGCTAATTTTGCTGCCCCTAACACAAAATTAAGCAACAACTACACCTTTTTGGCTAAACCTGTACTTTGGCCCAAACATATACAGTTGAGAAGAGAAAACCTCTCCCAACGTTGAGAACCAATTAGTGATCAGGTCAATCATCCCGACCAACCTGGGACACTGTAAAAACAGATGTGCCAGAGTTTCAGATTCAGCACAGAATGGACACTCCTCCCCAACAGTAGGATCCAGGTGTACCAGATGCATGTTGGTGGCTATGGCTCCATGTATTATCCTCCATTGGAGGTCAGCTGTCCTCTTATCAATAGGCAGTTTGTATAATGATCGCCAACAGCCTTTTGGGGAGGCACCTGGACCAAGCACACCCGCCCACCTCGTCGATTTTACCCCTTCCAGGGAAGAGGCATGGGACACCTTAACACATATTCTGTGCATGGCTTTCTTTCCCACTTCCTTGAACTCCCCCAGCTCCGGGGTATCAAAGGAAAGCAGCATCCCCACGTCCTCCTCGAATGCCCCCGCCGCAGCACTAACAATCAGTGCAGGGAACACATAATCCAGACCCTCCTTCCACTGATCAGAATTGGAAATGTCAGTCACATACTGCAGATGAAGTACTGGCAAGGAGTCACAGACCTCAGCGACGACCTTCCTCAGTAGGCGAGACGATCGGATCCCCGCTCGCTCTCCCAGCTCCTCCAGCGACCTATTCCTGTTCCGCATCAGATGACCCAGCTTAGTACACCCCACGCCTAAGAGGCATGAACGTAGGCTAGCTGAACCCAGAACACGGGACTGGATGGCAGTGTTATGAAAAAGAGGCTCTTCAAAAAGCCACATCCCTGGTGGCGTGCAGGCCTTACGGGACTTGACCAGAACTCTCCAAGCCTGCATAACAGACTCATAAAATGGAGTCAGGCCAGGCAACTCACACCCTCCAGCTTTAAGAGGAAAAGGTGCTTGTCTAAGCCCAAACAGCCCGTTCTCCTCATCAATGTGTAGGCTGTGTCAACCCAGCTAGAACCGTCACTGTACAACAGTCTCTGTGCTGCTTGAAGCCGGAAAGCCATGATCCTGGAAGAAATGTCCACCAGGCCTTGCCCACCCTCGTGCAGTGGCAAGTACAGGGCTGAAGCTTTAATCCAATGTTGTCCAGACCAGAAGAAATTGACAAGGGTCCTCTGAAGCTCTTGTATCAGACCCTTTGGTGGCTGCAAAATCATTAGTCTGTGCCACAGGGTAGAGGCAGCAAGATTATTAGCTACCAGTACCCTTCCCCTATAAGACAGCTGGGGCAGCACCCATTTCCATCTTGACAGTCTGGCACACACTTTCTTCACTACACCCTCCCAGTTCTTTTTCTGAAAGACATCGGAGCCTAGAAAAACCCCCAAAGTCTTCATACCATCTCTGCCCCACTGAAGCCCCCCTGGTAACCGTGGAGCGGACCCCATCTGAAGCTGGCCTGCCCACAGCGCTTCACTCTTTCCCCAATTGACTCTAGCTGAGGAGGCCCCCTCATACACCTTTAAAGCGTTTGAGAGAACCTTAACATCCTCACCCCCTGTAATAAAAACTGTCACGTCATCTGCATACGCAGACAGTGCTATCGTGGGACCCTTCATAATCCCTGGCACAGAGAAACCAGTAAGCCTCGCTCTTAAAAAAACAAAGCATTGGTTCAATCGCCAGACTATATAACTGCCCTGAAATTGGGCATCCCTGCCTGATGCCCCTTTGGACAGGGATGGGGCAACTCAAACCACTCCCACCTTCACCATACACGAGGCCCCAGCATACAGTAAATTCATCCAAGACAAAAAAACATCCCCAAACCCAAAGGCTTTCATTGTTTTAAACAAGTACTGATGGTCCACACGATCAAAAGCCTTCTCCTGATCCAAAGAAAGTAAACCCACATTTACATCAGACAGTTTACAAATGTCTAAAACATCTCTTATTAGAAACAAGTTGTCAACAATAGAGCGATCAGGTACACAGTAGGACTGGTCCTTGTGGACCAACAATCCCAGATACTCTTTCAACCTGTTTGAAAGACATTTAGAAACAATGTTATATTCTGCACACAGCAAAGCAACAGGTCTCCAACTTTTTTGGCAACAGTGAAAGTACCGCACGTTGACAGGATACAGGAAGAGAGCCCTCATGAAAAGATTCACACACCACTTCATAAAAATCCTCCCCAATAGACCCCCAAAAGTGCTTATAAAACTCAGATGGTAAACCATCAATGCCAGGGGCTCGGCCTGTTGAGAGCTGCATAACTGCTGTAGACAGCTCTTGCAGTGTAATGTCAGAGTCCAATGCGACTCTTTGCTCAGGTCCCAATTGAGGAAGACCGTGTAACAACTGTTCAGTACACAGAGTCACAATCCTCCGCCTTAGAGAGGGCAGAATAGAAATCCACGGCATGTTGACGCATTTCACTGTCATCCGTGGTCACCTTCCCATCAGGGAGACGAAGGCAGACCATCGGTTTACGTTGCAATGTCGACTGTCCTAGGTTTTTTTTAAAAGCACTAGGAGCATCCATATCCTTGAGGGAAGCGAAACGAGACCTAATCAAGGCACCCTTCACTCTTTCATGCAGAAACGACCTCAGTTCATGTTTCTTGTCCTGTAAGTTCATGACTAGTCCGGGGTCATTCTGAGTGAGCAACTTCAATTCAATAGATTTGATGTCCTGTTCAAGGGCCCTGACAGTCTCTTTAACTTTAATTCGAGACAGAGCAGTATACTGTTGACAAAATAATCGTATTTGGGCCTTCCCAACCTCCCACCATTGTCTCATGGACTCAAAATTCCCTTTTGTAACCCTCAATTTTTCCCAAAACAACAAAAACCTTTCACAAAACATGACATCATGTAACAATTTAACATTAAAATACCAATAAGATGATGACCTTCGTGGACAGGACAAGTGAATATCAACAGTGACAATATAATAATAATAAATAATATGCCATTTAGCAGACGCTTTTATCCAAAGCGACTTACAGTCATGCGTGCATACATTTTTTGTGTATGGGTGGTCCCGGGGATCGAACCCACTACCTTGGCGTTACAAGCGCCGTGCTCTACCAGCTGAGCTACAGAGGACCACAGGAGTAATGTCACACCTTCCAACCCTACTACAGTATTGCTCAGATACATACAACCTGTCTAACCTTGCTGCACTGACATGACCTTCATTAACTTTCAGCCATGTGTACTGCCTAACTTTTGCATTCCTTACTCTCCACACATCAGAAAGCTCAAACTCAGTTAACAGACCAGACAGGCAAGTGGCTGACCGCAAGTGAGGTTCTTCAGCGGTGCGATCAACAGTAAAATCCACTGTACAGTTCCAGTCCCCCCCTAAAACCATACACCCCTCTTGGTCACACTGTCTTAAGGTTTCCTTTATTTTATCAAAACCAACAATACGCTCTGTACCCTCATTAGGAGCATAAACATAAAAAAAAAAAAAAAACATAACATCTACCTTGACCAATAAAATCCGACCCTTGACAATCTCTGTTGTAGATACCACAGTCACCCATAAGCCTGAAGAAAACAAGATTGCCACCCCAGCACTGAAATTAGTACCATGACTGAGTATATGCTGCCCCTCCCACCACATACCCCAGTCAACCTCATTTTCCTCATCACTATGTGTCTCCTGTAGGAAAACTACATTAAGCCTTTTCTGTTTTATTACTTATAATACCCAAGCCCTCTTATTCCTGTCCCTTCCCCCATTAATATTGAGAGAACCTACCCTTAGTACCTCCATATAGAAAATAAAAAGGAAAAGCAGAAGAAACCACACAGAAACCAGACAAAGAGAATAGAACACCCTATGAGGCATAATCATCATCATTATTTAAATTTTCTCTTAACCTGACCACGTTTCCCACCACCTTTTGCTGCTGCAACAGCAGTAACAAATTTCCTCAAGCGAAACCGCTTCTTCTCACTCAACTGGTCTAACCCCACCGTCTTCTGTAACATCACAGCTGACCTCACAAATTTATCAACATCAAAATAATCTGCGAAGTTGACAGATTTCCCAAAAGTCTGATCAAGAAACCCATTTACCTCCTCTAGATCGTAAATTGAGTCCTCACCAGCTGATATCGTATCAAGAGCGATATCCATATCCTTCTCCTGATCCTCCTCAACTGAGGCCACAGACCACTGACTCCCCTCTACCACATCCCTTTCAACACTCCCCACTTGCACCCCATCACTCGTACCAGGCATCTCCTCCACTGCCTGGGAGACTAGCCCCACCTGAACCCCATTACTCGTAGTGGGCATCTCCTCCACTACCTGGGAGACTAGCCCCACCTGAACCCCATTACTCGTAGTGGGCATCTCCTCCACTGCCTGGGAGACTAGCCCCACCTGAACCCCATTACTCGTAGTGGGCATCTCCTCCACTACCTGGGAGACTAGCCCCACCTGAACCCCATTACTCGTAGTGGGCATCTCCTCCACTACCTGGGAGACTAGCCCCACCTGAACCCCATTACTCATAGTGGGCATCTCCTCCACTACCTGGGAACCTAGCTCCACATGAACCCCCCCCCTGTACCCCAGCACTCATAGTGGGCATCTCCTCCACTACCTGGGAGATTAGCTCCACATGAACCCTCTCCTGTAACCCATTACTTGTAGTGGGCATCTCCTCCACTACCTGGGAGATTAGCTCCACATGTACCCCCTCCTGTACCACAGCACTCGTACTGGGCACCTCCTCACCAGTCTGAGGAAATGGCCCTTCAGATCCATCCTTACCTTCTACAACAATATTTTTCTGCTGCATAACATTTCCCTCTGGTACAAGTTGCACCTCTGTGCCCTCAACACGGACAACTTGTTCCTCAGCAACAGATGCTTGTGGCTGCTCTACCACTGTCAGCCCACCTCTTCCTACATCAGTGGGCCCAGGCGTTACGAGGACCACCTGCGCCCCTCCCTCTGCCTTCTCCCTTTTCGGGCAAGCATGTCGCTTATGACCAACATCCCCACACTCAAAACACCGTTGACTACCCGTACTAGCATAAGACATATACAGTCTATTGTCATACTTGACTTTAAACGATAACTCCAAAGTCTGCTCCGGTGAGTCCAAAAACATAAACACCTGTCGCCGAAACGACATAACCTGTTTCAACGCCGGGTGTTTGCAACCCAATGGGACAACCTTAATTGAACTTGCAAACTTCCCGAAGCGCAATAACTCGCGCTCCAATAGCTCATTTGGAATAAACGGCGGTACATTTGAAATCGTTACCCTTGTTGACGGAGAAAAAAGCGGCGTAACTTGAATAAACATTCCTTTAAGAAGTACGCCATGCTCAACCATACGATCAACAAGGCGCTCTTCTTTAAGAAATACCACCACCGCTTTATTCATCCGTGACGCATAAGCAACATTCTCATATCCTACCTTCTCTCCTACGGCGACCAGAAACTCCTCCACCGTGACAGTAGCTTCAGTAACACACCTAAAGCCGTGCCGAAGTGACAGGGACGGCGTCCCCATTCGGGCCGCCATCCCCACCAAAATCTGGGTAATTTCGACACGAAAAACAATATACTTAATTCTACCACAACAAGAAAATATAAATAATAACCTTAATCATGCATAGAATAAAAAAGGATATCACCAAGAAAAGGAAACCCCAGGATATCTAACTCTACACAACACTTGCACTTAGCACTCACTCAAACAATTCCCAGCATGCAGAGGTAGAGATAGAGAGAGAGAGGAGGATAAAGGAGAGAGAGAGAAGAGGGAGAGAGAGAGGAGAAATTAGAGCGAGAGAGAGTTTGAGTTTTTATAAAACCTTTATTTTATACTAAAGTGTTAACATAAATAATGGCACACTGCCTTTTCAGAAATGAAACAACAAATGTAATTCCTAAATAAAATAAATAAAATAAAAATACAAAAGAACATATCCATTCAACTCATTTCATCAACAAAAAATAGTTTCCCCTCCTCCACAAAACAAACCGGTCCTTAGTAAGCCCACTTCTTCTCAAACAATAGGAGATATTTTACAGCTGAGAAGAACTCAAAATCCACTTTTATGCTTGCTTTCACTAATCCTTTAAAAACATATCTTACATCCTGCCCATATCCCGTTTCCTACTCAGAAAAATGGACATCTTAGCTTGTCCCAAAATAAAATTGAACAGTTGACATTTTCTTTTCTGTTGCTTACTATATTGAAACCCCAAAATAAAAACAGTGTTATTGAAAATCTCCCCTACAGCTTTAAACAGAGACTCCAGCATTTCCAAGAGAGGTTTTATCCTCTCACACTCCATAAAACAGTGAAAAATGGTTTCTCTTATATTACAAAAAGGACATCCATCTCCAACAGCTGAGTTAATAACAGATACAAAAGCATAAACTGCAATGATGCCATGCAAAACCCTCCATTGCATATTCCCAGTACCCTTTTGTAACAGTGGCTTGTACAGTGCTCTCCATGCTGACTTTACCTTGTCATCAATGCCCAATTTTACCCTCCATGGAGTGTCTTTTCTATTTTTCAATTTATCTTTATTCAACACCTTGACACACCCCCTACAGTGAGGGAAAAAAGTATTTGATCCCCTGCTGATTTTGTACGTTTGCCCACTGACAAAGACATGATCAGTCTATAATTTTAGTGGTAGGTTTATTTGAACAGTGAGAGACAGAATAACAACAACAAAAATCCAGAAAAACGCATGTCGAAAATGTTATGAATTGATTTGCATTTTAATGAGGGAAATAAGTATTTGACCCCCTCTCAATCAGAAAGATTTCTGGCTCCCAGGTGTCTTTTATACAGGTAACGAGCTGAGATTAGGAGCACACTCTTAAAGGGAGTGCTCCTAATCTCAGCTTGTTACCTGTATAAAAGACACCTGTCCACAGAAGCAATCAATCAATCAGATTCCAAACTCTCCACCATGGCCAAGACCAAAGAGCTCTCCAAGGATGTCAGGGACAAGATTGTAGACCTACACAAGGCTGGAATGGGCTACAAGACCATCGCCAAGCAGCTTGATGAGAAGGTGACAACAGTTATTGATTATTCGAAAATGGAAGAAACACAAAAGACCTGTCAATCTCCCTCGGCCTGGGGCTCCATGCAAGATCCATGCAAGAAGGTATCAGCCCAGAACTACACGGGAGGATCTTGTCAATGATCTCAAGGCAGCTGGGACCATAGTCACCAAGAAAACAATTGGTAACACACTACGCCGTGAAGGACTGAAATCCTGCAGCGCCCGCAAGGTCCCCCTGATCAAAAAAGCACATATACAGGCCCGTCTGAAGTTTGCCAATGAATATCTGAATGATTCAGAGGAGAACTGGGTGAAAGTGTTGTGGTCAGATGAGACCAAAATCGAGCTCGTTGCCATCAATTCAACTCGCTGTGTTTGGAGGAGGAGGAATGCTGCCTATGACCCCAAGAACACCATCCCCACCGTCAAACATGGAGGTGGAAACATTATGCTTTGGGGGTGTTTTTCTGCTAAGGGGACAGGACAACTTCACCGCATCAAAGGGACGATGGACGGGGCCATGTACCGTCAAATCTTGGGTGAGAACCTCCTTCCCTCAGCCAGGGCATTGAAAATGGGTCGTGGATGGGTATTCCAGCATGACAATGACCCAAAACACAAGGCCAAGGCAACAAAGGAGTGGCTCAAGAAGAAGCACATTAAGGTCCTGGAGTGGCCTAGCCAGTCTCCAGACCTTAATCCCATAGAAAATCTGTGGAGGGAGCTGAAGGTTCGAGTTGCCAAACGTCAGCCTCGAAACCTTAATGACTTGGAGAAGATCTGCAAAGAGGAGTGGAACAAAATCCCTCCTGAGATGTGTTCAAACCTGGTGGCCAACTACAAGAAACGTCTGACCTCTGTGATTGCCAACAAGGGTTTTGCCACCAAATACTAAGTCATGTTTTGCAGAGGGGTCAAATACTTATTTCCCTCATTAAAATGCAAATCAATTTATAACATTTTTGACATGCATTTTTCTGGATTTTTTTGTTGTTATTCTGTCTCTCACTGTTCAAATAAACCTACCATTAAAATTATAGACTGATCATGTCTTTGTCAGTGGGCAAACGTACAAAATCAGCAGGTGATCAAATACTTTTTTCCCTCACTGTATATAAGTCTTTCCCATTCACCTCATCCAAACCCACCTCTTCCAACCCTCTCAAATCCAGAAATAACGCCTTTCTTTCTGGCTCTGGGATATTGGGTGTAATCCCTAATCTTGGAAATGAGACATTTTCATCTTGTACCTTCTTCTTGTGACTATTCAGCATACCCCACTCTTCTGCTGACAGAGCCTTCCTGCAGCTTCCCAGCAGTTGTCCGACAATCCTTTCGGACCTCACCCCCAAATGTTCAGCCACCCGTCTTCCATCCATTAAGGCGAGCCCAGCCATGGCCATTGACTGTTTTAAGGTGATGATTTTGCCCTTCACCAGAATCTTGGAGAAATGTGGAACAGCTGCAGTTGTACAATCCAGTATTGCCCCATACACCAGAGGTTCCTCCAACAGCCAATGCACTGACTCCGCTGACGTTCGTCTGGACACCTTCATAATGCGCCACACCCTAAGAAGACCTCTGTAAAACGGAGGTACTCCCTCCCTAGAAATCTGGCTACTATTGTCGTAGAAATATTTGACTAAAAAGTAGTCAACTTAAAGATATTTCTCAAGAGACTGGAGCTTGTGAATCTAAAAATTAGACTTTTATTATTTGCATAACAAAGCCGAGCTTGCTCCATGGAGCAACTGCTTGCCCTGAACCGGAGCTCTCCTTTTATACAGACACAAATGCATAGTCAACATACATAGTTACTCCTCTCTATGTGAATGAATAACATATTTTCATTATCACATGTTGGCTACTCACGGGGGCTACTTGCGCTTCTCTAAATGGGGCCTCTATCTTATTAGTGGCATGACTCAAAAAATTATGTACATACGTACATTAAAGAACAATCACACTCTGTATTGACTATATTCACTATCCAGACATATATCTGAAGTACAAAGTATCAATCATGTTCATTCTGTTTTACCTTTATCATTTCATAACACATTATAAAACATATCAATTAATACTTAAACATGGTTTAAATATGTCATCCATAACCCATTCTCAACCACATACATTTAAGCATTTATCATTTACCATCCTCCCTGGCCCTTGAGATTATGTGCATGTGGCTATGTGTCAGGTCATAAGCACAAACAAATGATAACACTAGTTCCATTGTTACTCCAATCTCCACACAGCCACCACGAGGAGTTGTATCTCCATCACGTCATTGACATACCCAGACCAGCTGCAGGGAGTTATGAAAAACACATATATGTCTCTGCTCTGTATTAACCCTTCAACTGGTTCTCAATCCATAAACATTTAAGGTATATAGGTGTTTCATTCTACCATATATTCCCCCCTGTTGGGACTCTATCAGTCCCAACCAATAAAACAAAAGATAACATAACATGAGTGTAAGCATGTGCATATACTTATTCTTAGCCTTGCCATCTGTGGTTACATTTTTATAAGAATATATATTCAGACCAATGTATCTTCCTCATTGTCTGACCCATCCTGATGAGGACCCAGAGCCCAGTCAGGTATTGGTTCCAAGTCTGGAAGGTTTTCCTCTAAATTAACCTTCAAATTGTTCTATTGAGCTTTGTAACAATTGCTCCCCTTTTTGTTTTGTTGTAGCATTTCCAATATACGTGGTAGTATCCTAACACATCAAAATATATAAGAAATAAATGCAACTTTGTTTTAACCATAATATCTAGGACATGTTAAGAATAGTGTCAACATCTTTAGCTTACATAACCTTTTTTACCCATATCACAATTATTATAACAATCAAAAGAATCAATATCAATATCTAATCCATTAATTGCAATGTCAACATCATTAGTTATTAACATATTAATAACTTATTCAAATCAATCAGTCACCTTATAAGTCATAGTCATTATCAGATTAATTACCCAAAACAAATTTAGAATGACAATTCTTAGTTATTCACTTTAGTTCCATCATTCAAAGTTAAATCTCTCACCTTGGCACATATTGACACTGGCAGAATGTATATTTATACTATCATAATTCTAGCATTAACATCCTCATAACGAGAATTACAACAGATCAGTATCTTAATGCATTCCTAGTCTACATTACTATAAATTTAGCAGTGTATAATACCTCCTTAATCAACATACTACCTTAACTAACAGTCCTTTACTCTACCGGCACTCAATCTTCTGGCGTCTTCATTATGTTCTTCAGATAGCTTCATATTTAATCTTGGATTGCCCATGGCAATGTCCCAATTCCAATGTCACACCTGAGCCGCCCCACCTCCACCATCATTCTGTTTTGTCCATTTGCAAACCAGTATACCCAAACTACGAAGAACGTTGCATTGGCATAGACCTCTCTCTTCCTGCTCACTCCACATGGACTCCTGTCACATTCTTGAGAGAAAAGGCACAAAGAGAAGGCAATTGATTGCTTTGATTTGATGCTGGATTCAGGTCTCCTGGCAGAGGTGGTGTCGGACAGCAACGTCTTCACTGCCTTTGTTGTTCCTCTTCAGCTGGGTAGAGGGTTTTTTGATTTTATTGAGGTTCACACCGCTCTGGACGGACTTATTTCTACTATGCATTACAACACCATCCGTAGTAACATCTTGAATGTCTGGAATCTCTCGTCGGTCTGGAAGGTCTTGGAAGTCTCGGTGGTCTCCTAGTCATCAGTTCCCTCACTCTGGTACAATGGTTTAGATGATACCCGATCGCACTCCCCTCTATCCGTACCGCTGCTGGTGTAACCTGGACGACGATGTATGGTCACTTTAGCTGTTAACCTTCCCCATCACTAGGGTCTCCGGATCAGCCAGAGTCCCTCTCAATCTATCGACATCGGTCTGCGAAGAGTGTCCTTCTATCAGCCTACCCATAGGGAAGCTCGGAGTTACTGCGGCAAAGACACAAGCACAGACACACACAAAAGACAACAATGCTACCCAATGGCTGAGGTTGGAACACTCCTATAGTGGGAAACATGGATCTAAGTATCTGTCTCCACCACTTTTACCATCATTAAGGTAGCCAACAACACCTGGTACAGGCCCCTCCACATAGGGTCTTTCCAGCTCTTTCTTCTGTAGTCTTTTGCCATCACATAGTCTCCAGGGCACAGAAAATACTCAGATTCTCCTACTCAGTTGGGCAGAGTTATCTTCACCCATGAAAAGAAAATCTTAAGAACATTGTTAGGTTAGGTGAGACACAGTATGTCCTCTCATCCGTCAAGAGAAGCCTTGAAATTATGAAGCACACCTGCTTCCAGCTTGTTGTAGTCCACTTATTTCATGCCTCCTATCACAAAAACAAAAAAGATTTAACCTAACCCATAACACATTATTACTACTGCTCATATCCTTAATACACCTTGCATATTTCCCCACAAAACCATTATAAAACATTAAACCTCTGTAAGCCCAACTCCCCCCCTTGGACACATGCATCACATCGTGATTCATGTGTTCAAAAAACAAAACAACAACAATATTTCCTATTAAACCAAAAATAATAACTAAACTGAAAATGACAACCCTTGAGCATATCTTTACTTAACTGTATCCCATAACACTATTCAAGGAATGCCTCTCCTTCAGGACTAACTCTCTCACTTCATCCTTGTCCAGTTTGGACTAATATATATATAGGATTCTTTCCAAATTATAAACTTCTTCACAATTATCCTTATTATATCTAACCCCCTAATTCAGCATGCCTCTAGAATTTATAGTGCGGGTGATCAGGTCACACTATAAAGCCAGGACAGATTTCAGAGGTCATTGAAATCATTCAATGAATTGTTTCATCCAATAGTATACTACTCATTAATAACCATCAAGACATTTCATAAATGTTGTATCCCGAGTGTACAGTAAGTCCTTAGTACAGCTCTTTTCAAAATAAATCACACATATTTACTTATCCCTCAGTAAATAAAACCCAAATTACATGTGTATGCCCCTTTAAGATATTTCACTTCCATCCCGTCAAAAAACCCAAAATAGAAGTAAAAATCCTATACAGCTAACATTTCATACTAAGTAGTTTGTTTGTGGTTATTCGAACACCATATAGTAAAACAATAAACAAACAAAAAATGGCCAGGCCTTTTTTATTTTGGTAGCTCCCTATGACAACCTAAAAACAAAACATCATACATACAGTGGGGAAGAAAAGTATTTAGTCAGCCACCAATTGTGCATGTTCTCCCACTTAAAAAGATGAGAGAGGCCTGTAATTTTCATCATAGGTACACGTCAACTATGACAGACAAAATGAGAAAAAAAAATCCTGAAAATCACATTGTAGAATTTTTTTTGAATTTATTTGCAAATTATGGTGGAAAATAAGTATTTGGTCAATAACAAAAGTTTCTCAATACTTTGTTATATACCCTTTGTTGGCAATGACACAGGTCAAACGTTTTCTGTATGTCTTCACAAGGTTTTCACACACTGTTGCTGGTATTTTGGCCCATTCCTCCATGCAGATCTCCTCTAGAGCAATGATGTTTTGGGGCTGTCGCTGGGCAACACAGACTTTCAACTCCCTCCAAAGATTTTCTATGGGGTTGAGATCTGGAGACTGGCTAGGCCACTCCAGGACCTTGAAATGCTTCTTACGAAGCCACTCCTTCGTTGCCCGGGCGGTGTGTTTGGGATCATTGTCATGCTGAAAGACCCAGCCACGTTTCATCTTCAATGCCCTTGCTGATGGAAGGAGGTTTTCACTCAAAATCTCACGATACATGGCCCAATTCATTCTTTCCTTTACACGGATCAGTCATCCTGGCCCCTTTGCAGAAAAACATCCCCAAAGCATGATGTTTCCACCCCCATGCTTCACAGTAGGTATGGTGTTCTTTGGATGCAACTCAGCATTCTTTGTCCTCCAAACACGACGAGTTGAGTTTTTACCAAAAAGTTCTATTTTGGTTTCATCTGACCATATGACATTCTCCCAATCCTCTTCTGGATCATCCAAATGCACTCTAGCAAACTTCAGACGGGCCTGGACATGTACTGGCTTAAGCAGGGGGACACGTCTGTCACTGCAGGATTTGAGTCCCTGGCGGTGTAGTGTGTTACTGATGGTAGGCTTTGTTACTTTGGTCCCAGCTCTCTGCAGGTCATTCACTAGGTCCCCCTGTGTGGTTCTGGGATTTTTGCTCACCGTTCTTGTGATCATTTTGACCCCACGGGGTGAGATCTTGCGTGGAGCCCCAGATCGAGGGAGATTATCAGTGGTCTTGTATGTCTTCCATTTCCTAATAATTGCTCCCACAGTTGATTTCTTCAAACCAAGCTGCTTACCTTTTGCAGATTCAGTCTTCCCAGCCTGGTGCAGGTCTACAATTTTGTTTCTGGTGTCCTTTGACAGCTCTTTGGTCTTGGCCATAGTGGAGTTTGGAGTGTGACTGTTTGAGGTTGTGGACAGATGTCTTTTATACTGATAACAAGTTCAAACAGGTGCCATTAATACAGGTAACGAGTGGAGGACAGAGGAGCCTCTTAAAGAAGAAGTTACAGGTCTGTGAGAGCCAGAAATCTTGCTTGTTTGTAGGTGACCAAATACTTATTTTCCACCATAATTTGCAAATCAATTAATAAAAAATCCTACAATGTGATTTTCTGGATTTTTTTCCCTCAATTTGTCTGTCATAGTTGACGTGTACCTATGATGAAAATTACAGGCCTCTCTCATCTTTTTAACTGGGAGAACTTGCACAATTGGTGGCTGACTAAATACTTTTTTTCCCCACTGTATATCCCCAGTCCTATCTCATCAACAATCATTAACCCCAGCATCGATTTAAAATTGTTTGATACGTCGTGTCCTACTTTACCCCTAACATAATATTATAGGAGACTCCCATCAATCCTTTAAAAAACTCCCACTTAGAAGACACTAGATAATAACACGTTTTATTAAGTTAACTACACCTTCCACTATAAACCTATAACCCCTTTTTAGTAATTTAAACATCGCAAACTGTTGCATTGATGTTTTTTTAAAAATACAAATCTATTGTTTCATAATCCAAAACCCATAAAAAAGATGTCTACTTAATCCATCAGGCCAACAGCAACAACTACCTGCCATCGTTCAACGTACTATAAACAAATTATCGTTATCTGAAGTAATGAACCATCGTCATAACTCACCGCTGTTTAACCAAACTATATAATGTCATAATAAAATTATAAATGATCAAATATCGTTCCTTATTCAACTATTGAGACATGTTCTTCATTAGTAAATCGTCTCCACAAAGCAATACTACCTAGTAACACATTCTCATTCTCCTAAATAGAAATAATTACTTATATTAAACAATCCCATTCAACATCAAGTCAACCTGTCCCATCACCCAATTAACTTACTTACTTTTTAAGCGCTCTACAATATCTATCATACTCTACCGCTAATTTTCCTCATAACGGTACCTCAACAGATGACAAATTATTTTACATTCATAGTAAAAACCAATAAAACATCCAATTCACCGATGTACAATTTTAATTACTATGTTATCCTATCCGACATGGATTGGTAGGCCTTATTTATTTTGGTAGCTCCCTATGACAACCTATAATGTTATCAATGAAAACAGTAATTCACGTCAATAGCATCAATGTAAAATATTTGCTTTCTGTCCCTTACTGGATTCGTACCAGGGACCCTCTGCACACATTGACAACAGTCACCCTCAAAGCGCCGTTACCCGTCGCTCCACAAAAGCCGCGGCCCCCTCGAAGCACTACTTCCAGTTCATAGAGCAAGTGACGTCACCCAACGAAAACCGCACTAGCTCTCACCGCTAACTAGCTAGCAATTTACTGCCGATAATATTCAACCTCCTACGACTTCCTACAAAATATGCGATCCTTGTACACCTAACGTAACCCATAATGTCCCTTATAGCGCTCTCACATTTCAGCAAGCCCCAATGGTTAACACCATTGGAATTCTTCAATTTTTACTAGCAGACCTAATAAAACACACTTTCAAACAGCGTTCTGCATTTACCTCTATCATAGGGTTTAAAAACGAACTTAACAACATTAACCATCCTAAATTGCCGTAGTAACGTCATGTTTGGTTCAGTTTATCTATTACCATATAAGACATTCACTTCTCCATGCGTCGTAAACTATATCCTATTTATCTTGTAATCAACTAAAATCATAGCCACGCAATTAAACCATCACTCCGCCATTATCAGAATGAATGAGATCTATTCAACTATCCTTTCTAAGTAAGCTACAAGTAACACCAAACACTTGCTGCAGTTTACCATCATATATTGAAATCATCCATTTATCACGATCCAATTTATTTATAGACATATTCCACCATTGTCACTCCTTTAATCTAGCAAAACCTTATTCAATGCCCAAAAAAATTACTACCACGCACTCTTCTCTCCATACCCGTTAACATTTTTACATGTTAGTCATTTAGCTGATGCTCTTATCCCAAGCGACCCACAATTAGTAAGCTCATTCATTTTTATACTTATACTAGCCCCCCTTGGGAATCGAACATGCAACCCTGGCGTTGCAAGCACCGTGCTCTAACAACTGAGCTACAGAGGACCACAGATGAGCGTATAGTGCCTTTTTCTGATAATGTTATAATTGTAGCCTATTGCATTACTTTAGTTTAAAATATACGTTTGTTTATTCAACAAATCTAGAACCCACTATAAATTGGTGCTATTCCCTCAGCATAATAGCCAAAGCTCCTTGCATCCCCTGGTTCACGTAACAAAAATACATTATCATTCTAGAATTCACCAACTATTCGCATACATCACTGGTGTCACGCAAACTATAGAATAAAGTAATAACAATTAGAATTTGTCAAATAAATGTTTTCCATCCAACTATTCAAACTAGCAAGTACGACTCTCTTTTACCCGGAAACTAGTTCATGGCATTAGTAAAGTCTATTCACATCCCAACAATAACTAATAATATATTTATACTCATATTATTAAAAGACCTTACTTTCATTCCAGTCTACCTAAACAATTCAAATTACGGCCATAACTCTATCGCAATTGCCAGTCCGCTATTCAAATGTATGTAACTGTCCTTTCTGATTAGACTATAGACACTCCTCCTTCTTTCCCGTTGAATAAGTGAGTCCTTCAGTCTGAAAAGACGCAGGCTGCTAAATCGTCCAGTCTTATCCTGACTGTTCCATCAATCTAAACAACCCACAACCATAGTTGAACTATACTTAGAAAACCTAGACTCTGATCAGCGATGCAGAATCTATGCTTTATTGAAAAGACAAGTTAATCCTCCTTCATTTCAATGATAATAGTCAGTCGTTTTAATATCTGGCACATACCACACTTTATCAGAAAATAGCTATGAAGGACACAGATCTCACACGCTCAACGTAAACAACTTAGCAGTCAACAAGTCTAACCCCACATTCATTGATTTGGAAACAGATCTAACGACCTAACCAAATGAATTATATTTTCCCCTAATATACTAAAATTCCTTGACTATATCACCTCTGCTTCTGAAATAATAGATAGTTTATTGTAATGCTTAATTCCACCACATGCTCTATGTACTGTCTCCCATCCCCACGTACGTCTACGTGTTTTTTTTATTTTTTTTGGTGTGCAAGTCAGCACCTATTAATGTTATCCAATCCCTCATAATAAATTACACTCACATAAAATTCATTCTATTCTAATATATTCACATCAACCAAACCATTCATGTTTCTAATGATTCTTTATTGCCAAAAATCTGTTAATCACAATCTAGTCTCAGCGGAAATAACAACAAATGACCCAAATCACTATTCCCTGATCTTACAAAATTCTATGACAGGCATTGTTGTACGAAACTCCAAGATATCATTTACAAGAAAAGCGTATTATTCCAACGTATATATATAATTATCATACACACCTCTATCTCATCATTCAAACTTTAGAGTGCGACTCATTTATACCATTATATAAATGTGGTCCTCTGTAGCTCAATTGGTAGAGCATGGCGCTTGTAACGCCAGGGTAGTGGGTTCGATCCCCGGGACCACCCATACGTAAAAATGTATGCGCACATGACTGTAAGTCGCTTTGGATAAAAGCGTCTGCTAAATGGCATATTATTATTATTTATATTATTATTATACCACTCTTATTCCATATTTATACAATGTTGTTCTCCAACGCGTTTAATTACTATTTGTATAATCTCCAGGAATATTTTATTCTATCAAAGGGCCCACATTTGGAATGTTAACCCTATCCCAGTTATTATTTTACTGTAGTCAATTTATCATAATACTACATCACCTCTAAAGTTTCCAAATATAATGTCAGAAACATACCGTAAAAGATTGATCAAAATACAATGCATAGACGTCATATGATCACACCGGTACACGTGACCTGTTCCTCCAACAGGATTTATTCTACCCCTCCTGGTAATGTGAATTTTCTACACTCAGTTGGTCAATGAATATCCACGCACCATTTATTCTTATCTTTCCTAATGTGAGATTGGGCACGCCCTTTCTCCATCAGACAGAAGCTTCAAATGACCTCAAATATATTTCCTTTCCTTACAGAAAGGCTATTTACTTGCAGGATTACTTATTATTCTCACTCACACAGATGAGCAGCCACTTGTGCCCAAATGAATCAGACAGTTGAATGACTCACAGCCGCCCAAGCAAACCATTCACCCATACGAGATGAGCAGACCTACTCTATTTAACACTTTCTCTATATTTTGAAGCCTTAGTGACTGTTTAACCCGTTCACCTACTCAGGATGACCGGTGTTAACTCCAATTTATGTCACCTACTCAGGATGACCTATCTTTTTACCTGATCGACCCTTTCTGATTCACTTCCCCGACACAAGAAAGGCGATTTTATTTCAGCATGCCTTATTCTTATTTATTTAACCCCCTAGTTGATACACTTCCTCGACACACCTGGACTTCTACTACGCTTTCCTAAGCGACCTGTAAATTCTGCCCTATTTTTTCTGATACACTTCCTCGACACAGAAAATAAGCGGTATTACACAGGATTTCTGCCTACCTAAGCAGCCTATGAACGATACACTTCCTCGACACGTTTATAGCGGTATTCGCAGGACTTTCTAACATATTATTGTCTGATCGCTCAACCAGATGGACAACCGCCCGTGCCGAAATGACCCAGACAAAGCGATCAGCAGGATGAATCAAATGAATCAAATGAATCAAATGAATCAAATGAATCAAATGAATCAAATGAATTGAACAGACGGTTCAGACGAACAACAGAGTGACATCGACATGTATTCTTAAAATCAAAAGCTCCCAGTCTCTAATTTTCTGGTTCTTAAATTTGGAGAGACCTATTTGGTATCTCTGCAGCTGATGCCGTGCCCCGGATCGAACCACACAAACGTTATACTATATAAGTAAGAACTTGGCTTACCTATTAAAAGCGGCCGCTTTTGTTTGTATGGTCCGTCCAAGCCGTTTCATAACTGCAGATGTACACCGTCTCTGGCCCCTGTTGTCAACTCCTGGCAAAGCTCGGCAAATATGTCGTAGAAATATTTGACAAAAAAGTAGTCAACTTAAAGATATTTCTCAAGAGACTGGTGCTTGTGAATCTAAAAATTAGACTTTTATTATTTGCATAACAAAGCCGAGTTTGCTCCATGGAGCAACTGCTTGCCCTGAACCGGAGCTCTCCTTTTATACAGACACAAATGCATAGTCAACATACATAGTTACTCCTCTCTATGTGAATGAATAACATATTTTCATTATCACATGTTGGCTACTCACGGGGGCTACTTGCGCGTCTCTAAATGGGGCCTCTGTATCTTATTAGTGGCGTGGCTCAAAAAATTATGTACATACGTACATTAAAGAACAATCACACTCTGTATTGACTATATTCACTATCCAGACATATATTTGAAGTACAAAGTATCAATCATGTTCATTCTGTTTTACCTTTATCATTTCATAACACATTATAAAACGTATCAATTAATACTTAAACATGGTTTAAACATGTCATCCATAACCCATTCTCAACCACATACTTTTAAGCATTTATCATTTACCATCCTCCCTGGCCCTTGAGATTATGTGCATGTGGCTATGTGTCAGGTCATAAGCACAAACAAATGATAACACTAGTTCCATTGTTACTCCAATCTCCACACAGCCACCACGAGGAGTTGTATCTCCATCACATGTCATTGACATACCCAGACCAGCTGCAGGGAGTTATGTAAAAACACATAAACGTCTCTGCTCTATTAACCCTTCAACTGGTTCTCAATCCATAAACATTTAAGGTATATAGGTGTTTTATTCTACCATACTATCAACCAAAAATAAAGCCTTCTTTAAACCTAATCCCCCAACCTGCTGTAATACAAGACCTGCCACCCCTCTCCAAACCACATTTTCCGGTCCATAAAGCAACCTTTGAATAAACTGAAACCGGAAAGCAGCAGCCCTACTAGCAAGATGTACAAGACCTTGTCCCCCCTCGTCTTTTGACAACTACAAAACAAACACTTTGTGGAACCCAGTGATATTTATCCCAAAAGAAATCCACAATAATTGCCTGTATCTTAGCCAGAAGGCCAGATGGTGGCTCTAAAACTGACAACCGATGCCACAGTGCAGAGGCAATCACATTGTTAACTATAATAGTGCGCCCCCTATAGGACATACGAGATAACAACCAACGCCATCTCCTCATCCTCCCTTCCACCATTTCAACCACCCCAATCCAATTTTTTTCCATTGTCCCCTCATCTCCTAGGTACACTCCAAGATACGTAAAACCTCCCTTACACCATTCCAGCCCCCCTGGCAAAGCCATGATCCCTCCAGACCATTCTCCAATCTGTAAAGCACAACTTCTTTCCCAATTTACCTTTGCAGAGGATATTCCCCTAAAACGATCAACCATTAGACTCAAACTATCCACCTCCGCTTGATTTTTCACTAAAACAACTACATCATCAGCATAGGCTGAGAGACGAATAGGAGGAATATCCTCTGAAAGGTACACCCCTTCAATGTCACTTCTAATGCTATTTAGTAGTGGCTCTACAGCAATGGCATATAACATTCCCGACAAAGAGCATCCCTGCCTAATACCTCTACACACTTTAAAAGGAGCACTCAAACCACCGTTAACTTTCAATACACTTTCAATGTCACCATATATCACCTTTATCATGGCAATAAAACCAGAGCTGAACCCAAACGCCTCAAAAGTGTGCCATAAGTATTGATGTTCAACTCGGTCAAATGCCTTTCCTGATCAATTGAAATTAGACCAGCATCCAACTCAATAGCCCTAGAGACGTCCAAAAATTCCCCTATCTGCCTGCCGGGAACACAGTAGGACTGGTCCGTATGATTTGCCCCATCACCTCCCTCAGTCTGTTGGACAAAGCCTTTGACAGGATCTTATAATCAGTGCACAATAAAGCCACCGGCCTCCAGTTCTTCACCTCCCTAGGGTCACCCTTTTTGGGCAGTAGGGTGAGGACAGCCCTTCTGCAGATAATTGGTAGTAACCCTCCGGTTAAACTATCATTAACTACTGCTAGCCAATCTTCTCCCAACATAGCCCAAAAAGACTTTAAAAAGTCAACGGGAAGCCCATCAATGCCTGGTGCCCTTCCATTTTCCATGCCTTTTAATGCAGTGTATAACTCTGATAGATTAATTTGTATTTTAAGAATAATGACTAAAGGATTTCACCCCAAATACAGTATAAATGTGTGAACGATGTTAGAGTTATAATGTAGTGTCAACCCACTAACAGAGGGGGGAAGTTAGAAACTGTTGAGAAAGCATTCCAGGGTGAAGGGGACTAAGAAACGGTTTAAAGGTGGGCGGAGCAAAGTGCCTTTGTGTGTCAAGGGGTATAAAAGCTGTATGTATGTTTTTTGGCGCCAGAGCTCTCCATGATTAAAAATACAGATCATTATTGCTGGTTGCGGAACTTTGTTTAATTCATGATTAAACCAGAGAATGTACACCCTCTGGGAATTATTCAGAGCATTAAGTTTGATTAATTAGAGATAGAAATTCTCGTGACAAACTCCTGCAAAGACAATGGTTGCTCTAGCTCAACCTGAGCTTCTGCAGCCACCTGTGGGAGCACATCAAGGAACTGCTGTGTCACTGTTTTATCCTCTTTGTACTCACACTTGTAGAGCTCAGCATAGAACTCTACTGCCCTCTTTCTAATTTCACTAGTGAGCTCCTGTCCAACAGCTGATCTGAGACAATGAATAATTTTTCTTTGTCCATTCTTTTTCTCTAAACCAAAGAAACATTTGGATGAGGCATCCATTTCAGAGATTTCTCAATTTCTCTGATACCCAGCAGGTCTGCCAATGCAGCTTTTTTCCTCTTGAGGGCCTGAGTATGTCCTCGATTTCCTGTGGTCTCAACCAACGTCATGAGTTCCACTATTTCAGTCTCTAGGGCCTTCATTGATCTGGTGATATCCTTGGTGACATTCCTCGTGTATTGATTACAGAATTGTTGAATCTGGATTTTCCCTATATCCCACCACTGTTGAAGGGATACAAAACTTGTATTTTGAGACCTCCACCTCTCCCAGAAAAAACTAAAACATTTCCTGAAGTGAGCATCACTCAATAAATTTATATTAAAATGCCAGTATGCGCTTTTGGGTTTTACGTCGTTAATGAACACCACCTCTGTTATTAAACAATGATCAGAAAATCCCACTGGGGTTATCACACTTGATTTACAGACCTGAGATTGATGCTCAAAACAATAAAAACCTATCTAACCTGGCCATAGAGATGGTGTTCTCTCTCACATGCGCCCAGGTGTACTGTCTCATGCCTCCATGTTGACTCTGCCAAATATCACACAGTTCATGTGTTACAATGAGGCATTTTAATAAAGTCCTTGAGGCTATATGAGGTTCTTTGTGATTTCTATTGTGCTGTCGAGACAACGATGCTGACATGCTGTGTTGATAAGAAATCCGCTGACACTGTACTTTGATTATAAAGGTTTATTATATCAAAAGATTTCAGCGTCAATTTACAGATTTCTGCATAATCTGGAGAACAACTAACCCAATCTCAAATATGATTATTCTCTCCCTCCTTTGTTCAAAACCTGGTATATATATCCTATGTAACATAAGATGGGTGGTTTTAGATAGACCAATCCCTGGCCTCTCACATATCAAAGTGTCCTCTATTTCAGGGGGCCCCTATAGTAATGCTTTCCAGATGTTTCAGCAAGGCAGAGTAAAGTTAATTTAACCAACAATATGAAAACCTGAGCCAAAGCTATAAATTGTTCAGATACTACATATTTCCCCCCTTCGAGACCAATTAAGTCTCGAAAACAAAAATAATAGGATTATGACAAATAACACTTTTTATTACATCAGGCTTCTTGAGTAACTTTAGCAATAAAACAACATGTATGGAGTGTGAACACATTTTTATGAAGTGTAAACAAATCGTTATGGAGTGTAAGAGCGAAAAACCTGTCTGGCAGCTTTCTTTCCAAATATCCATCAATCAATCAAGACAGTACAATTCTCTCATGGCCCCTCTGCCCCAGGCAACCACCTAAGTACTCCAGATCAATTTATACATCTTTATCAATGCATTTTAAGCTATGATGCAATTGAATACACATGAAAGCCTCAGAAAACAAAATACCATCAAAAACCCCTCCACATTCAGGCTGGTCAACCCATCGGACCCTCCTGTGGATTCTCTCTGTCCCTGCCTAGACCCAATATCCCTAAGCGTCAAAGAAAAACAAAAACATCTGAGGTCCCCACATGTACCCAACAACAAAAAACATAATTCTTCAAAAAATTAATACAGAAAGAATATTACACAAATTATGTATTACACATACAAATATGTATATAAATCATTGCAGACACTGGAATGTAGTCCACTACACTGCATCTCCTCAGCAGTGTCGACTTTCAATGCAACGTTGATGATGGAATCTGAACATTTCCACACCGTCCTTGTTCAACTTCCTCCAGTCCATTCATATTTTCCATGTTTGAGTATTTGAATCCCACTCTACACATTCCCCCATATGCTTCTGGAAGAAAAGAAAACACCAACCAGTATCTTTTGCAAAGCAACACATGAAAATTAAAACATCAATATCAAAAATAATATAAAAATGATATATATAAATTAAGCACATTCCATTTCCCCCCTTTGATTCATAAGAAAACACTAAACATCACAACAAAATGCAAAGAAATTTGAAAATTATTGCACAATCAGATATTCAAAATTTCATATTGTTACTTCAACCCTAGTTTTCGTAACGTTTTGATCAGACTTTGTTTTTCTCCAATTTTTGAAAAATCAATTTCACTGATTTATCCACAAAACACTTTCCCATTATCTGAGGATATTTCAATCGGGAAATCCCCACCTGCTTATGACTTCTTTACACAAAAACTTGGCAACCGATTGAGTGTCTTTTCGCTTAGTCGGACAGGCCTCCGGCCATCGTGAAAATCTATCCACAACCACCAACATGTATCTTTTCGATTCAATTGGTTTTATCATATCAACAAAGTCGATAACCAACTCACGCATAGGACCTCTTGGTGTAAGAATGTAACCAGGTCTAGCCATAACTGTTTGTCAATCATAGAAGCAGCTTCCTGCATCAAAATCACATCCTTAAGTGTAATTTTGTCTTCCAAGTCCACTCCATGAGTGACCAGAAAAACCTTGCCCAATTTGTCCGCTCCTGTGACGGCTTTTGCAGCTTCATCAGCAGCTTTGTTCCCTTGTGTGACTTTTGACACATCGGTTTTATGAGCTGCACACTTAGCTATCGCTATCTCTTTAGGCTTCATCATAGCATGCAACAATTTCATTATTTGCGCATGATGTTGTATCGGAGAACCATCCGTTTTCTTAAAACCTCGACCTTTCTACACTGCTCCAAACAAATGACATACACTATGTGCATATGCAGAATCAGTATATACTGTATCGTCACTCGCTTTCCTTCTGCTAAAAAACACTCTTCTGTTAGCCCCACAAGTTCAGCAAGTTGTGCGGACGCAGGCTGTGGTATTACTTCAGCCTTTTCAACAACAAATCCAGTTCTTTGGGCTTTAACTACTGCATAGCCAGCACACAATTTATCTCCCACACGATAACAATCCCCATCAGTCCAATACTCCAGGTCTGCCTCACGTAATGGAAAGGCTTGCAAATCTGATCTAAGCCTCAAGTATTTCTCTGCTTCTTGAACACAATCATGTGGCTCACCATCCTCTGAAGTTGGCAAATTCTCGGCTGGATTCACCGTATCACACCTCACTAGGGTGACATCTTCCTGCTCTAAGAGCCTATGATAGTCTCTGAGCCTAGGCATAGTCAATGTATATTTTCCATAGTTCAGAAGATTTCTGAGACTATGATGGGTAAGAATTGTTACTGGGTAACCCATCGTAACAGATGATGCTTTGTCATACATTGAATATACTCCCACCATTGCTCTCTAGCACAGTGGTAGCCCTTGTTCTACTTCTGAATAGGCAGTAGAGTAGTAGGAAATAGGTTGAGGATTCGTCCCTGTACCTGTCGGCTGACAAAGAACTGCACAAGCATATTTACCTCCAGTAGAAGTAGACACATATAACAAAAAATTCTTAGAGTAGTCTAGTAGTGTGAGTGCAGGTGCCTCCTGTAGCCTCTGTTTGATCATTTCAAATGCTACAAGGCCTTCCTGTGTCCAGAAAAGATTGCTATGGAGTTGTCCATTCCCAGTATCTTTAACCATAGCTCTCAAAGGTCCCTACTTCATTCACTGCTCTCAAATCATGAACCATACGATAAGTCTCATCGGGTTTCTTCAAAGGCAACAAAGGCGTGTTACTCTGAGGATTTTTTATTGTCTTCAAAACATCTGCTTTCGAAAGTCCTTCAATTTGTGGTTTGATCCCTTTGATTGCTTCATCTTTCAATGGATACTGATTCTTCCAAGGAGGTCTGGCTCCTGGTCGAAGTTCAACTTTCACCGGTTGGGCTGATTTCACAAGTCCAACATCGGCACTGTGTTGAGACCACAAACCTTCTGGAACTTGTTGCAACATCTCCTCTTTCATAGAGTCTGAATCCATCTTCGCACTGCAAATAGATTAATGTGTCATCCGTACAGCTTGTGGCTGTCCTTGTCCTTGAGCCAAAATCATGATTTTGAGAAATCGCTGATCTTCACTCCTCCAAATCACCAAATTCTCTTTCATCGGTACGAAAACAGCTTTCTCTGCTTCTGTCATCATTTATCCTATATGCTTCTTCTCATAGTCTTCAGAAACCAACAAGGTCACATGTGGCACACTCTTCTCAATCTCAAATTCTTTATCCAGATAATCGTCTGTGTTTATCTTCATAGCTGCTCCTTGTGGTCCTAAAATTATGCAACATGAGTTGAGTTGAACTTTCTTTGGTTGATGACTCATTCATTCCTCTGTGTTCGATTGGGCAGCATTCTTGAAATACTTGAGCGTACAATGAAATGGATATTCAGGAAGCCTCGCACCTGGCATGTTTGCCACAATGAATTTCTCCCATATCTTAGCCTGCTTCAAAAAATCTGCACTGATATTTCCAATCCAAAATACTGAAGAAGAGTCAATCTCTGTCGTCATCAACAATTGGTAAACCTTTTCTTTTGGCACTTCTACCAGACAGCCGTCTGGCATGCATTTTATTGTACAATTCAATCTACACAATGCCTCTCTTCCCAACAATGCAATAGGTGTATGTACCGATACCAGTATGGGTATTGTAGTTTTCTGATTTTTATAGCAGAGCTCAATTGGTTCTGTAAGAGGAATCAGCTGTTTCACTCCCTCAAATCCGATTGTCCGAATCAGTCGATTGGACATAGGGAGATGTGTAGCATCTTCAGGCCGAACACAGGTGAAAGCAGCTCCGCTATCTGCCATCACTTCCAATGGTCGGTTGTATACTTTCACCTCAATTGTTGGATCTTTTTCCGGTCCTGATGCTACCAGCTGACACCCCCCTTTCGGATCTTCTGGGCACCTCTAGAATCCTTGCTCCGGGCCCCTATAAGGGTTCACCAGTCCTCCAAATGATCTTGACTGGCCCCTGTATCTTCCTCTGAAATTCCCTCTGGTGTTTCCTCCTGGCCCATTACACTCACGGGCAAAGTGACCAACCTGTCCACAATTATAACACACTTCTGAAGATTGCTGGAAGTATGGCTTAAATCATCCTCCTCTTCCTCTTCCTAAGCCTTCTCGTCCTCTTCCTCTCCAATTCTGTGTCTGTCCGGAAACTGGCTGTGGATATGAAACAACTGGTACCACTAGTGGTGGCTGGTACAATTGCAGTTGGAACTGGTTCGGTTGAAGCTGTAGCAGTGATTGTTGATTTGATGAACACTGATTCTGCATAACCAAAGCCTATTTCTTCTCCTTCTTCTTATTCTCCACCAGTTGTATTTGATTGAGTTTTCTGAGAGTTTCTTGGTCCTGTTCTTTCTGGTTGTGTTCCTTTTTCCTGTATAGATCCACTTGATGGGCTATATGATCGGTATAGACACCTTTTGTCATACTTCCAAGTCCAACCACCTCTGCCAGTTTGCTCCTTACTGGTGAGGGCAGCCCCATCTGCAGTTTAGCTCGCAAAATTGACTGCTCTATTTGACTCACATCTGGATCATTTCCGGTAATATTTCTCCACACTTGATGAGCTCTTGACACATAGGCTCTCGGATTTTCTTGTTGTCCTAGTGGGTCAAACAGAATGTTGTCAGGATGCACATTTGTTAGAAATGTATCTTTCAGTGCTCTCCACAGCCTATTTCTACTTGCAGCTAACAACTCAGGATCATTCACGCAGTCCCCATATATCGATTAAGTCCAGCTCTCTGAAAAATGTCTTCCATCCCTGGAATCCCAAGGAGATTAGCCAAAAGTCTCTAAATGTCTCCTATGGCAGACTGTGTTCCCACCGTAATTTCTTCCAACTTAGAAATCCAAGGATATGCTCCATCTTGAAGAGTAGGCAGCTTCTCAAGTAAATCTGACATATCAGTATTCTTCAAAGGCTTATACTCCAGGTTCTGTCCTCTAATAATCACTGGCATCATCTTCTTACTTGTGCTCCCTTCATTGTAGGATAAAATCCTCTTGAACATGAAGCACCTTTAATCTCCAAATCTTCATCGCTGTCTCCATCTTCACTTTCATCAGAGGTCGAATTTCTTGTATCCTTCTTCTTCCAACTTTCATCACCCCTTCTTTCCGCTCTAGCCAACCTCCGTCTGATCACAGGGTCATATCCACCTATGATCTCTTTTGAATCACTCTGATCATCATCATCATCATCTTCTTCAAATTCCATCCTCCTGAACCTCACTCTACCCTTAGTTTCCAGACATCGTTTTCTTCTTACTTTTGGAGTTTGGATTCATCTTTATGGTCGTTTCTGCTTGTCCTCTCTCTATTATTCGTTCATCTTCATCTCTGATGCAATAATCACCCTCCTGAATGATCACTGGAAGTTGAGGATAGGCGTCCTTAAACTCTACTTCTTCCTCGTAAGGTGGGGGTCTTTTTGCTGAATCCGTATGTGAGAAAGGTGTATTGACTTCTGCCATTAGTTTTTCTGTTACCTTCGCCTCTTTTGCCATTTTCTCTATACCTCTGTCTCTTTTATCTTTTGTATCTTTTATCAGTTTTTGTCAATCTCAGGCCAACGTTTATTCCATTTTCCAGATAACCTTGCAATACCATTAACTAATGGATTACTATTTTGTACTACATCAACAGGAGTAATTACTTTCATAGTTTTGATGTCCTTTCTCCCCATTGTAACAACTATTTTATATTCCTTTATTGTGAATTATTGTATTATTATTATTATTATTATTTTAAACTAATTAATTTGTAAACCAAAAAATACTTTAAGCTATGTAGCTTATCATTCCCTCCTATTTTTTTTCTTCTTCTAAATTATTGATTAGTGGCAATCTTACCACATCCGATAAAGAAAGGTAAAGGAAACTAGTCAACTTCAGAGCAATCAAAAAAGAAAGACCTGTAATCCAGCAACACTACAGCACCCACAAACCAATTGCTTAATAAGCACCCAATCACTTTAATTTTACAGAATAATCTCAGTGCTGGATTTCCAACACAACTCTAATCAAAACATAAAGTCCCTGCTAAATGGTCACAACATGAAATATTCTATGCATACACAATGTATCTATTATATCCTGTAAGGGAAAGTACGTTTGTGGATAGAACAGTACTGGCCTTCATTGGACTGGATCCGGGGTGATGCACTTGTCAGCACCTCCTCTCTCTCTGTCTCCTCGTTTCTCACATCACAGGAGAACAAAAGAAACAGACAATAATTTAGTATTTTATGCACTCACTGGGTTATTTCAACCATACAATACCCTTTTAGACATACCTATGTTCACATTCGCGCTAAGAAATAAGCAAACAGCTTAACTCAGGAATATTATAAATAGCGCAATAACATTTTATTTTATTTTTTTATTTTTATTTTTAATCCGTCAACATAACTCTTATTTATAAATTCAATGGATCTCAATCAAATAGTTTCATAATTAAGCAACAGCCACTTAACAAACAGAATACTTTATCCGTGTGTACTCAAATCTCCCCCTTTCTTTTTCAGCTGTGTCTCCCAGCAGCTCAGTGCAGGCAGGGGAGTGGCATATTTGCTCTGTGTAACTCTAAACTCATAAAATCCCACACATGCGCAGCTCATTTACTAGTGCGATTTCAAGGTGAGAGGAGCTCTCCCACAGTAACTTTTCTCTAAGTCAGACAGCAGACAGACCAGCTGTCCCTCCGTTCTTTCCAACACAGACAAACATTAACACTGAACAAAACGCACAAACCAACACAAAACATAGAACACAAATCCTACTTCGAAGTTTCTTAACTTTACTATCTTCACTTATTCTAATCTGCAGATTTATAGTTACTTTCTTATCCATTACAAATCCTCTCTATACAATCATAACGTCCTCCCTGAGGCTCATAGATTTTAACAATTATAACGTCCTCCCTGGGGCTCATAGATTTTAACAATCATAACGTCCTCCCATGGGCTCATAGATTTTAACAATCATAACGTCCTCCCTGAGGCTCATAGATTTTAACAATCATAACGTTCTCTCAAATAGAGACTCATAAGGTTTTAACCATAATTAACACACACTCTCTTTCTCTCACACACACATAATCAACAAGAATGCATCCATTCATACCGCATGCTTCCGTCGCTCCTATTTCCTTTATAGTCCTTCCTAAATTTGTGCTACCTTGAGTTGCAGATATTCAATGAGAGGCTACTTCGGACATATACCTCATCAACTATATACCTGTCACGCTCGTCGGGAAGAGAGGAGGACCAAGGCGCAGCGTTGAGTGTGAACATATTTATTTAATTTGATGATCACACGATCAAAAACGATAACGTGACAGTCAATGGTCCAACACGAACAAGATCCCACAACAACTGTGGGAAAACAGCCTGTATAAATATGGTTCCCAATCAGAGACAACCAGCCACAGCTGACACTCGTTGCCTCTGATTGGGAACCAATCTGGCCAACATAGAAATGCACTTACTAGATAAACAAATGAAATGCACACCCTGGCTCAACATACAAGTGTCCCCAGAGCCAGGGTGTGACAATACCGAGAGGTAACATACAATTGAATGTATATTCTACAATCTCACAGTTCCTTGAACTGACCTGAAAATTCACCTAGTGACTCTCCAGGATTTGTGGCCCATCTTAATGATCGCCTCGTTTGAGGGCTTCCGTAGATCAGCGACGTCCTAACAGTATACATGTTTCCTTAGTTCCTTGTCCTATTCCTTCATTCTATTCCTTTTCCCTTTAATTTTATTCAAGCCAATTTCCCTGGGCCCAGTGTTATCAATTCCTTTTTTCCTTAGATCTTGTATTATATTCACACTCCCCCCTGTTTGCGTTGTTTCCAACGCAAAAAAATTTAGAAATTTAGAACGGAATCTTATCAAACAGCAAAAAACAGCAAGGCGCACACACAAGTTCTCAACGGTGCATCCCCCAACGCACACACACAGCCACACGAACTGACCAGTTCCCAAAGTGGTGAGAAAGCTCACCCTTATCCGCCGGACTCTGGAGCGAGTATCAACTCGGAGCCCATGATGCAACGCTGAAATAGACGCAACACGTCCCAAAATCCTCGTCGCCAATTTCTGTGGTGGCCGAAAAACGATGCTGATATGCTGTGTTGATAAGAAATCCGCTGACACTGTACTTTGATTATAAAGGTTTATTATATCAAAAGATTTCAGCGTCAATTTACAGATTTCTGCAGAATCTGGAGAACAACTAACCCAATCTCAAATATGATTATTCTCTCCCTCCTTTGTTCAAAACCTGGTATATATATCCTATGTAACATAAGATGGGTGGTTTTAGATAGACCAATCCCTGGCCTCTCACATATCCAAGTGTCCTCTATTTCAGGGGGCACCTATAGTAATGCTTTCCAGAAGTTTCAGCAAGGCAGAGTAAAATTCATTTAACCAACAATATGAAAACCTAAGCCAAAGCTATAAATTGTTCAGATACTACACTATCTAAATCACTGACTGTGCAGTTAAAATCCCCAGCAATACATAAATAATGTTCATTATTACATTTCTCAATGGTATTTGATAATGTCTCTAAAAAACATACCTTCTCAACTGCCACCACTGGGGCATATACATTTATCAGACACATAGTGATGTTTTCATACCTCGCTCTAACTTTTAATAACCTCCTCTCAGCTACCTCTTCAACCTCATATGACAAAGGCAAAAAGCCTTTTGAGGACAAGATGACCACACCCCCACTTTTTGAGTTTTTATGACTACACACCACTGTCCCCCCCTCTCCACTCCTGTTGCCACATAACTTCATTTTCCAAATTACTATGCGTTTCTTGTAGAAAATGTATGTCACTTCCCTTTCCCCTAATTAACTCATTCACTATGGCTCTTTTTTTAACATCTCTTGCCCCATTTACGTTTAAAGAAGAAATCTTAAAACTGCTCATGGATGGAAAAAAATACAGAGGAAGACACAGAAACCACATCTCTTTACAGAGTTAAGGCTGCGACTGAACTCTTTCATTTTCTTTAGAATTTACATCACATCACTCTCGTGACCACTTTCTTGAGTCTAGCAATTTCAGGGCTTGTCAAACCTCCCCCTGTTATTTTTGACATCAGAAACTTTGCTGATTCAATAAACATGTCAGGGTTGAGTGTAGAGGTGGTGTAGAATCAGGCGCAGGACACACAGAGGTTACGAACAGCGTCTTTAGTAAAGTCCAAAATGAGCCAAACACGGCAACAGGCTACAGGCGAACTTTACGCACAACAGTAAAGTATGCTAAGGTGCACAAAGTGCGGAACTCTCTCTCAAAACACAAAATACAGAGAGAACAGAAAATGTCGAACTAGCACACAACGTGACACGGAAACAATTACACACAACACCTGACCAAACTCAAGAGAACTAAATAGGACACCTAATAAACACTAATAAGGAACAGGTGTAGCAACACAGACAAAACCAATCAAACATAGAAACATAGAACGGTGGCAGCTAGTACTCCGGAGACGACGACTGCCGAAGCCTGCCCGAACAAGGAGAAGGAGCAGCCTCGGCCAAAACCGTGACAGTACCCCCCCCCTTGACGCGCGGCTCCAGCCGTGCGCTGACCCCGGCCTCGGGGACGACCAGGAAGACGCGGAGCAGGGCGCGTGGGATGACCACGATGGAACTCGGTCAGCAGAGACGGGTCTAGGATGTCCCTCCTCGGCACCCAGCACCGCTCCTCCGGGCCGTACCCCTCCCACACCACGAGATATTGGAGACCCCCCATCCGGCGTCTCGAATCTAGGATGGACCGAACAGTGTACGCCGGAGCCCCCTCGATGTCCAACGGGGGCGGAGGAGTCTCTTCTATCTCATAGTCCTGGAGTGGACCAGCTACCACCGGCCTGAGGAGAGACACATGGAACGAGGGGTTAATATTCTTGTAATCAATGGGCAGTTGTAACCTGTAACTCACCTTGTTCAATCTCCTCAGGACTTTAAACGGCCCCACAAACCGCCGACCCAGCTTCCGGCAGGGCAGGCGGAGGGGCAGGATTCTGGTCGAGAGCCAGACTGTAACGATCCCGGCAGTCTGAGTCGGGTCCTGTCTGGTGACTAGTGTTTCTGTTCGTGATCTCCAGTTTCCCGAGGGTTCGGGAACGCTCCGGGGAGCGCTCTTGATTTCCGCACCTGCATCCCATCAGCAATCTGCACACCTGGTCCTGATCATCACCCTTCTTAGGCTCTGGCCTAACATCCAGTTCCTGCCGGATCGTTAGCCATGAACAGTATGTTTGTCAGCGTATCAACCTCTGAGCTACTAGTGTTAGTTTTGTTGTTTTGCACCTTGTTGGCTTGCCGTGTACTTACCTCCGTTTGTTTCTATCTGCAGTCTCTCACCCGGAACCTTCTCCCAACCTCTGCCTGATGGTCGGCGGCTGCCGAGCCATTACCGGACCAACCACTGCACCCTCAACAACCCATCCACGCCACCCGCTCTGTTCCCTGGATTATTCAGCCTCACTCGGGAATCTATTAAATAAACACTCACCTTTGTCTCAACGTACCTTGTCCTGGTCTGCTTCTGGGTTCTGGCTTAGTAAACCGTGACAGAACGATCCGGCCAGTAATGAACCCAGCGGACCTGGACCCTGTTCGCCATGCCATTACCCAGCAGGAGAAGATGTTGGGCCATCATAGCACGGTACTACAGGAGATCGCGTTGTCAGTTCAAATCAAATCAAATCAAATTTTATTGGTCACATGCGCCGAATACAACAAGTGCAGACATTACAGTGAAATGCTTACTTACAGCCCTTAACCAACAGTGCGTTTATTTTAAACAAAAAAAAGTAAGAATAAAACAACAACAAAAAAAAAGTGTTGAGAAAAACAAAGAGCAGAAGTAAAATAAAGTGACAGTAGGGAGGCTATATATACAGGGGGGGTAACGGTGCAGAGTCAATGTGCGGGGGGCACCGACTAGTTGAGGTAGTTGAGGTAATATGTACATGTGGGTAGAGTTAAAGTGACTATGCGTAAATACTTAACAGAGTAGCAGCAGCGTAAAAGGATGGGGTGGGGGGGCAGTGCAAATAGTCCGGGTAGCCATGATTAGCTGTTCAGGAGTCTTATGGCTTGTGGGTAGAAGCTGTTGAGAAGTCTTTTGGACCTAGACTTGGCACTCCGGTACCGCTTGCCGTGGCGGTAGCAGAGAGAACAGTCTATGACTAGGGTGGCTGGAGTCTTTGACAATTTTGAGGGCCTTCCTCTGACACCGCCTGGTATAGAGGTCTTGGATGGCAGGGAGCTTTGCCCCAGTGATGTACTGGGCCGTACGCACTACCCTCTGTAGTGCCTTGCGGTCAGAGGCCAAGCAGTTGCCATACCAGGCGGTGATGCAACCAGTCAGGATGCTCTCGATGGTGCAGCTGTAGAATTTTTTTGAGGATCTGAGGACCCATGCCAAATCTTTTTAGTCTCCTGAGGGGGAATAGGCTTTGTCGTGCCCTCTTCACGACTGTCTTGGTGTGCTTGGACCATGATAGTTCGTTGGTGATGTGGACACCAAGGAACTTGAAGCTCTCAACCTGTTCCACTACAGCCCCGTCGATGAGAATGGGGGCGTGCTCAGTCCTCTTTTTTTTTCCTGTAGTCCACAATCATCTCCTTTGTCTTGGTCACGTTGAGGGAGAGGTTGTTGTCCTGGCACCACACGGCCAGATCTCTGACCTCCTCCCTATAGGCTGTCTCATCGTTGTCGGTGATCAGGCCTACCACTGTTGTGTCGTCGGCAAACTTAATGATGGTGTTGGAGTCGTGCCTGGCCATGCAGTCATGGGTGAACAGAGAGTACAGGAGGGGACTGAGCACGCACCCCTGAGGGGCCCCGTGTTGAGGATCAGTGTGGCAGATGTGTTGTTACCTACCCTTACCACCTGGGGCGGCCCGTCAGGAAGTCCAGGATCCAGTTGCAGAGGGAGGTGTTTAGTCCCAGGATCCTTAGCTTAGTGATGAGCTTAGAGGGCACTATGGTGTTGAATGCTGAGCTGTAGTCAATGAATAGCATTCTCACGTAGGTGTTCCTCTTGTCCAGGTGGGAAAGGGCAGTGTGGAGTGCGATAGAGATTGCGTCATCTGTGGATCTGTTGGGGCGGTATGCAAATTGGAGTGGGTCTAGGGTTTCTGGGATTATGCTGTTGATGTGAGCCATGACCAGTCTTTCAAAGCACTTCATGGCTACAGACGTCAGTGCCACGGGTCGGTAGTCATTTAGGCAGGTTATCTTAGAGTTCTTGGGCACGGGGACTATGGTGGTCTGCTTGAAACATGTTGGTATTACAGACTCGGTCAGGGACATGTTGAAAATGTCAGTGAAGACACTTGCCAGTTGGTCAGCACATGCTCGGAGTACACGCCCTGGTAATCCGTCTGGCCCAGCGGCCTTGTGAATGTTGACTTGCTTAAAAGTCTTACTCACATCGGCTACGGAGAGCGTGATCACATAGTCGTCCCGGAACAGCTGGTGCTCTCATGCATGCTTCAGTGTTGCTTGCCTCGAAGCGAGCATAGAAGTGGTTTAGCTCGTCTGGTAGGCTTGTGTCACTGGGCAGCTCGCGGCTGTGCTTCCCTTTGTAGTCTGTAATAGTTTTCAAGCCCTGCCACATCCGACGAGCGTCAGAGCCAGTGTAGTATGATTCAATCTTAGACCTGTATTGACTCTTTGCCTGTTTGATGGTTCGTCGGAGGTCATAGCGGGATTTCTTATAAGCTTCCGGGTTAGAGTCCCGTTCCTTGAAAGCGGCAGCTCTACCCTTTAGCTCAGTGCGGATGTTGCCTGTAATCCATGGCTTCTGGTTGGGGTATGTACGTACGGTCACTGTGGGGACGACATCATCGATGCACTTATTGATGAAGCCAGTGACTGATGTGGTGTACTCCTCAATGCTGTCTGAAGAATCCCGGAACATGTTCCAGTCTGTGCTAGCAAAACAGTCCTGTAGCTTGGCATCTGCGTCATCTGACCACTTTTTTATTAACCGAATCACTGGTGCTTCCTGCTTCAGTTTTTGCTTATAAGCAGGAATCAGGAGGATAGAGTTATGGTCAGATTTGCCAAATGGAGGGCGAGGGAGAGCTTTGTATGCGTCTCTGTGTGTGGAGTAAAGGTGGTCTAGAGTTTTTTTCCCTCTGGTTGCACATTTGACATGCTGGTAGAAATTAGGTAGAACGGATTTAAGTTTCCCTGCATTAAAGTCCCCGGCCACTAGGAGCGCTGCATCTGGATGAGCGTTTTCCTGTTGATTAATGGCCTTGTACAACTCATTCAGTGCAATCTTAATGCCAGCATTGGTTTGTGGTGGTAAATAGACAGCTATGAAAAATATAGCTGAAAACTCTCTTGGTAAATAGTGTGGTCTACAGCTTATCATAAGATACTCTACCTCAGGCGAGCAAAACCTCGAGACTTCCTTAGTATTTGATTTTGTACACCAGCTGTTGTTTACAAAGTTCGGAACCTTTCTACCGGTCTGACGGAGGTCCAGAACCAACGCGAGTGTCCGGTGGAGGATCCACTACCGGTTTCACCCATCTCGCCTGCCGCTTCTGAAGTTGTGTCCCTCCGTGAGCCCAAGGTTCCGACGCCGGATAAATATGAGGGGGAGCTGGGAAGATGCCGTTCCTTCCTTATGCAGTGTGGATTAGTGTTCGATCTACAGCCCTACTCTTATGCCACAGACAAGGCTAGGATAGCCTTTGTGATTGAGTTGCTGCGTGGGCGAGCGCTGGAGTGGGCTTCAGCCGTTTGGGAACGACAGGATCCCTGCATGGCTTCATACCAGGGGTTCACGGCCGAGATGAGGAAGCTCTTCGACCATTCCGTCCGAGGGAGGGACGCAGCTAGGCGCCTGTTTTCTCTTCACCAGGGAACTCGCAGCGTGGCCGACTTCGTGATCGAGTTCAAGACGTTGGCTGTGGAGAGTGGGTGGAACGAGGAGTCTCTGCAAGCGGCCTTTTACCAGGGTCTGTCGGAGCAGCTCAAGGATGAGTTGATCTCCTATCCGGAGCCTAGTGACCTGGACAGCTTGGTAGCCTTGTCTATTCGGGTGGATAATCGAGTCCGAGAGCGAAGGAGGGAGAAGCAATGGGGTCCGTCCAATCGATCAGCTTCTCAGTTCCCAGTCGGGTCGGGTGGTGGACCAGAACACGTCGATCATTCTCCACCACAAAGGATTAGTGGAGAGGACCTCTCTCCCGATTCTGAACCCATGCAAGTGGGGCGGCACGGGTTAACCAAGGAGGAGCGTCAACATAGACGTAAGACCAACTGCTGCCTCTACTGTGGTCGCTCGGGACATTACATCTCCACTTGTTCCCGGCGGTCGTCAAACTGCCCGGCTCGCTAAAGTTGGGAGGACTTTTAGCGAGCCAGTTTCAACCTCTCAGTACCTCTGTCAGACCCCGTTTCCCGGCTACCCTTGTGAACAGGAATCAAAGCTTAGCGATTAACGCTTTTATCGATTCAGGTGCCGATGGAAGCTTTCTTGATGCCGAGTTGGTGGAACAGCTGGGGCTTTCCAAGGAGCAATTGCCGGAAGCCATTAGGCGACCACTCTGAACGGCAGTAGTCTGGCACGTATCACGATGAGGACTGAACCGGTTAAGATGCGGTTGTCGGGGAATCATTCTGAGATGATTTCATTCTTCATTCTGCCGTCTTCCCATGTTCCTCTGGTCCTTGGATACCCCTGGCTGAAGGAACACAATCCCACGTTCGATTGGGTGACGGGCAAGGTAACGAGTTGGAGCCTTGATTGTCATGCTAACTGTCTCAAGACTGCCTGCCCCCATTCGGTTCCCAGTCAGGTGATTGAGGCTAAACCCCCAGATTTGTCCCTGGTTCCCGAGACATATCACGATTTGGGGAAGTTTTCAGTAAGCAGAAGGCTCTGTCACTCCCTCCCCACCGACCATATGATTGTGCCATCAACCTGTTCCCGGGAGCTGTCTACCCCAAGGGAAGGTTATACAGTATCTCCCGACCTGAACGTGAGGCGTTGGAGACCTACATCAAGGAGTCCCTAGCGGCTGGTCTCGTTCGTCCCTCGTCATCACCCCTGGGGGCAGGATTCTTCTTTGTGGGTAAGAAGGATGGCTCTCTTCGACCGTGTATTGATTATCGGGGGGTTGAATGCCATCACGGTCAAGAACAAGTATCCCCTGCCCTTGATGAGTTCTGCCTTCGACTCCTTACAGGGTGCTACGGTATTCACCAAGCTAGACCTACGCAATGCGTATCACATGGTCCGGATCAGAGAGGGGGACGAGTGGTTGACGGGTTTCAATACACCGATGGGTCACTTCGAGTATCAGGTGATGCCGTTTGGACTGACCAATGCTCCAGCGGTATTCCAGAGTATGGTGAACGACGTCCTGAGAGATATGATCGGTCTCTTTGTGTTTGTTTACCTGGATGACATTCTGATCTTCTCGAAGGAACCTTCCGACCACGTCCAGCATGTCCGGCAGGTTCTGCAGCGATTGTTGGAGAATCGCCTGTTCGTGAAGGCCGAGAAGTGCGAGTTTCACGCCCACACGACATCCTTTCTCGGGTACATCATCTCCAGGGGAGAGATTAGGATGGACCAGGAGAAGGTTAGAGCGGTCCTGGAATGGGCCCAGCCCGGTACGAGATTGCAGCTCCAGAGATTTTTGGGGTTTGCGAATTTCTACCGCAGATTCATCCGGGATTACAGCCGTGTGGCCGCTCCGTTAACTGCCTTGACTTCCAGTATCAGGACCTTCAAGTGGAATCCGGAGGCGGATCGAGCGTTTCTGGATTTGAAGAGGCGATTCACCAACGCACCGATTCTCTCTCAACCGGACACGGCCCGTCAGTTCGTCGTTGAAGTGGACGCGTCTGATGTGGGAGTTGGCGCCATCCTGTCGCAGCGATGCTCCACGGACAGTAAACTCCATCCCTGCGCCTACTACTCGTCGCCTTTCGCCTGCGGAGAGGAATTACGATGTGGGTAACCGGGAGCTTCTCGCGGTGAAACTAGCCTTGGAGGAGTGGCGCCACTGGTTGGAGGGGGGCGGAGCAACCGTTTATTGTCTGGACTGACCACAAGAATCTTGCTTACGTGCAATCGGCTAAACGTCTCAACTCCCGTCAGGCCAGGTGGGCGTTGTTTTTCGGACGATTCAAGTTTTCCCTGACGTTCCGACCTGGATCTAAGAACGGCAAGGCGGACGCCTTGTCCCGGATGTTCTCCAAGACGGAGGAGAGTGGGTCCAAGACCGAGACAATTCTCCCCCCGGAACTGCGTCGTGGGAGCAGTTATGTGGAAGATTGAGGAGGAGGTGCTGGCGGCCCTTCGGACTCAGCCCGGTCCCGTAACGGTCCACCCGGTCGGTTGTTTGTGCCTGAGTCGGTTCGTCCTGCTGTCCTCAAATGGTCCCACGCCAGCAAGATGGCTTGTCACCCTGGCGTGGCTCGGACAATGGCGTTTCTTCGCAGACGTTTTTGGTGGCCTGCCATGGCCGAGGATACTCGGGGTTTTGTTGCTGCCTGTCCAGTGTGTGCGCAGAATAAGAGTACCAATCGGCCCAGCTCTGGACTACTTCACCCCCTTCCTATTCCCCGGCGTCCATGGTCGCATCTGGCCCTGGACTTCGTCACGGGGTTGCCCGCTTCGGAGGGGAACACGGTCGTTCTGACTATCGTGGACAGATTCAGCAAGTTCGCCCACTTTGTGCCTATTGCCAAGCTTCCCTCTGCCTCGGAGACGTCCGAGATCCTGGTTAGGGAGGTTTTCAGGGTCCACGGTTTGCCCAGTGATATCGTTTCCGACCGTGGTCCTCAGTTTACCTCTGCTGTCTGGAAGTCCTTCTGTTTGGCCATTGGAGCTACAGTCAGTCTCACATCTGGTTTTCACCCCCAATCCAATGGTCAGGCGGAGAGAGCCAACCAGAAGATGGAATCCACGCTACGCTGTCTGGTCTCTTCCAACCCCACCTCCTGGGTCTCTCAGTTGCCTTGGGTTGAGTATGCCCACAATACTCTCCCTACATCTGCCACTGGGATGTCTCCCTTCCAGTGCCTGTATGGCTACCAACCTCCCCTGTTCCCTTCTCAGGAGAAGGAGCTCTCAGTGCCTTCTGTTCAGGCCCATATTCGTCGTTGCCACCGGACCTGGCATCGGGCCAGAAAGGCACTCCTTAGAGGTTCGGACGGTATCAGCTCCAGGCGAATCGTCGCCGGATCCCCGCTCCCACCTATACCATCGGAGATAGGGTTTGGTTGGCCACACGGGATCTTCCGTTACGGACTGAGTCTAGGAAGTTGTTACCGAAGTTCATTGGTCCGTTTGTGGTGGAGAAGGTGATCAATCCAGTGGCAGTTCGACTCAAACTACCGAGGACGCTCAGAGTCCATCCCACCTTTCATGTCTCCTGCCTCAAGCCTGTCTTCCTCAGTCCTCTGTTGCCTCCTCCGCCTCCTCCTCCTCCTCCTCGGATGATCGGAGGTGGTCCTGCCTACACGGTGCGTCGCATCATGGATTCCAGACGGCGGGGCCGGGGTTTCCAGTATCTCGTGGACTGGGAGGGGTATGGCCCTGAAGAGAGGAGTTGGATTCCGCGGCGACAGGTCCTAGATGCTGACCTCATCAGTGACTTCTACCGCCTCCATCCTGGCGCTCCGGGAGTCCGCCCGGTGGCGTTCGTCGGAGGGGGGTACTGTAACGATCCCGGCAGTCTGAGTCGGGTCCTGTCTGGTGACTAGTGTTTCTGTTCGTGATCTCCAGTTTCCCGAGGGTTCGGGAACGCTCCGGGAGCGCTCTTGATTTCCGCACCTGCATCCCATCAGCAATCTGCACACCTGGTCCTGATCATCACCCTTCTTAGGCTCTGGCCTAACATCCAGTTCCTGCCGGATCGTTAGCCATGAACAGTATGTTTGTCAGCGTATCAACCTCTGAGCTACTAGTGTTAGTTTTGTTGTTTTGCACCTTGTTGGCTTGCCGTGTACTTACCTCCGTTTGTTTCTATCTGCAGTCTCTCACCCGGAACCTTCTCCCAACCTCTGCCTGATGGTCGGCGGCTGCCGAGCCATTACCGGACCAACCACTGCACCCTCAACAACCCATCCACGCCACCCGCTCTGTTCCCTGGATTATTCAGCCTCACTCGGGAATCTATTAAATAAACACTCACCTTTGTCTCAACGTACCTTGTCCTGGTCTGCTTCTGGGTTCTGGCTTAGTAAACCGTGACACAGACTCGATCTCCAGGTGCGTACACTGGCCCCTCACTGCGGTGGAGATCGGCGCTCGTCTTATGTCGACGGATGGCCCGCTGCAGGTGGACGTGTGCAGCGTTCCACGTCTCCTCCGAGCGCCGCACCCACTCATCCACCGCAGGGGCCTCGATCTGGCTCTCATGCCAAGGTGCCAGAACCGGCTGGTACCCTAACACACACTGGAAAGGGGTTAGTTTAGTGGAGGAGTGGCGGAGAGAGTTCTGTGCCATCTCTGCCCAGGGAACATATCTCGCCCACTCCTCCGGCCGGCCCTGGCAATACGACCTCAGAAACCTACCCACATCCTGGTTGACACGTTTGACCTGCCCATTACTCTCCGGGTGGTAACCCGAGGTAAGGCTCACCGAAACCCCCAACCGTTCCATAAACGCTCTCCAAACTCTGGAGGTAAACTGGGGGCCTCGATCAGACACTATATCCTCGGGTACCCCGTAATGCCGGAAGACGTGGGTAAATAGAGCCTCAGCGGTCTGTAGGGCAGTGGGAAGACCCGGCATGGGAAGGAGACGACAGGCCTTCGAGAACCGATCCACAACGACCAGGATGGTGGTATTCCCCTGGGAGGGGGGAAGGTCTGTAACAAAATCCACCGAGAGGTGAGACCAGGGTCGTTGTGGAACGGGCAGGGGTTGTAACTTACCCCTGGACAAGTGTCTGGGCGCCTTACACTGGGCACACACCGAGCAGAAGGAGACATAAATCCTCACATCCCTGGCTAACGTTGGCCACCAGTACTTTGTGCTAAGGCAGTGCACTGTCCGGCCAATACCTGGATGCCCAGAGGAGGGTGACGTGTGAGCCCAATAAAGGAGTCGATCCCGGACCTCGAGCGGGACGTACGTCCAACCCACCGGACACTGTGGAGGGCTAGGGTCGGTGCGCAACGCCCGCTCGATCTCCGTATCGACCTCCCATACCACCGGTGCAACCAGACAAGACTTAGGTAGTATGGGAGTGGGCTCTACGGACCTCTCCTCTGTGTCATACCGCCGAGACAGGGCATCTGCCTTCCCGTTCTGGGACCCAGGGATGTAAGTGATCTTAAACACGAACCGGGCTAGAGAACATAGTCCACCGAGCCTGGCGAGGATTCAGTCTCCTAGCTGCCCGAATGTATTCCAGGTTACAGTGGTCAGTCAAAATGAGAAAAGGGTGTTGAGCCCCCTCAAGCCAATGCCTCCACACCTTTAGGGCTTGTACCACGGCTAACAACTCCCTGTCCCCTACGTCATAATTACGCTCCGCCGGACTGAGCTTCTTCGAATAAAAAGCACAAGGGCGGAGTTTAGGTGGTGTGCCGGACCGTTGTGAGAGAACGGCCCCGATACCGGCTTCAGACGCGTCCACCTCCACTTGGAATGGTAAAGCGGGATCCGGGTGCGCCAGCACCGGAGCCGAGGTAAACAGGTCCTTCAGTCTCCCAAAGGCCCTGTCCGCCTCAGCTGACCACCGCAAGCGCACCGGACCCCCCTTCAGAAGGGACGTTATGGGAGCTGCCACCTGTCCAAAACCCCGGATAAATCTCCGGTAGTAATTCGCAAAACCCAAGAACCGCTGCACCTCTTTAACCGTGGTTGGGGTTTGCCAATTACGCACGGCTGACACACGGTCAACCTCCATCTTCACCCCTGACGCAGACAACTGATAACCCAAAAAGGAGACCGACTCCTGGAAGAACAGACATTTCTCTGCCTTGACATACAGGTCATGCTCCAACAACCTCCTCAACACTCGGCGCACCAGGGCTACATGCTCGGCTCGGGTAGAACTGTACACCAGAATATCATCTATGTACACGACTACTCCCTGCCCCTGCATGTCCCGGAAAATCTCATCTACAAAGGATTGGAAGACTGATGGAGCATTCATTAACCCGTATGGCATGACGAGATACTCGTAATGACCGGAGGTAGTACTAAATGCTGTCTTCCATTCATCGCCCTCTCTAATGCGCACCAAGTTATATGCGCTCCTGAGGTCCAATTTTGTGAAGAACCGTGCCCCGTGTAATGACTCCGTCATAGTCTCAATCAGAGGGAGTGGATAACTATATTTTACAGTAATCTGATTGAGACCGCGGTAATCAATACACCGGTGCAACCCTCCATCCTTCTTCTTCACAAAAAAGAAGCTTGAGGACGCGGGCGAAGTGGAGGGCCGTATGTATCCCTGTCTCAGAGACTCGGCAATGTATGTCTCCATCGCCCTCTTCTCCTCTTGTGACAAAGGATACACATGGCTCCGCGGGAGCGCAGCTCCTGCCTGGAGGTCTATCGCACAATCCCCCTGTCTATGAGGCGGCAACCGCGCCGCTCTCGTCTTGCTAAACACGAGTGCTAAATCCTCATACTCGGAGGGAATGTGCAGTGCGGGCATTTGGTTTGGACTCTCCACCGAGGTCGCCCCTACGGAAACACCCAGACATAGCCCCTCACTCTGGGCAGACCACCCCTTAAGAGCCTTCTCTCGCCACGAAATAGTAGGATCATGGGTAATCAACCAGGAAGCCCCAGTACCACCGGATACGCAGGAGAGTCGATCAGATAAAGCTGAATCGTCTCCTCATGACCCCCCTGCGTCTCCATCCTAAGTGGCACTGTGACCTCCCTAATCAACCCGGATCCTAACGGACGGCTATCTAGGGCATGTACTGAGAAAGGATTATTGACCGAAAGAAGAGGGATCCCTAACTCTACACAGAATTTACGATCTACAAAATTCCCAGCTGCGCCTGAATCTACTAGCGCCTTATGCTGGGAACGAGGTGCAACCTGTGGAAAACAAACAGGTATAGTTATGTGTACGACAGAAAGCTCTGGGTAAGTGGGGCGCCTACTCACCTGGGAGGACTCCCCAATGCGTGGCCTGCCTTCTCTTCCACCAGGAGACCCTCCCCAGCACCTAGCCGCGGTGTGCCCTCCACGGCCACAGTTGGTGCAGGGGACGGCCCCCCTCGGGCTCCTTCTCCTCTGTCCTCTAGCGCCAGCACCTCCGAGCTCCATAGGACTCGGCTCGGAGGCGCTGGAGGGTGGAATGGGCGACCCCCACCCGGGACGCCCGCGAGTGGCGAGCAGGGTGTCCAGTCGAATGGCCATGTCAACCAATTGGTCAAACGAAAGCGTGGTATCCCTACACGCCAACTCTCACTGGACGTCCTCCCGGAGACTGCAGCGGAAGTGATCTATGAGGGCCCGCTCATTCCACCCTGCATCTGCCGCTAGAGTCCGGAACTCCAGTGCAAACTCCTGAGCACTCCTCATCCCCTGCCGGAGGTAGAATAGACGCTCCCCCGCCGCCTTCCCCTCTGGTGGATGGTCAAACACTGCACGGAAGCGGCGGGAGAACTCCGCATAGGTGATAGTAGCGGCGTCTATTCTCCTCCATTCGGCGTTGGCCCACTCCAACGCCTTGCCGGTGAGACAGGAGATGAGGGCGGAAACGCTCTCGTGTCCCGAGGGTGCCGGGTGTACGGTGGCGAGGTAGAGTTCCACTTGCAGCAGGAACCCTTGACACCCGGCAGCGGTGCCGTCGTACGCCCTCGGGAGCGAGAGCCGAATCCCACTGGGTTCCGGAAGTTGGACAGGCGGACTGATCGATGGTGATGGTGTGGTAGGTGGAGGTGTGGGTACCCCGCTGGTCTCCCATCGATGGAGGGTGTTCATAACTCTATCCAGAGCGTGTCCGATTTGATTGATCCTGTCCTCCTGTCCACGAAGACGCTCCTCGATAATTTCACTGGGTGCGGTAGCTCCTGCTGATTCCATGATCGGTGTGTAATTATGTCAGGGTTGAGTGTAGAGGTGGTGTAGAATCAGGCGCAGGACACACAGAGGTTACGAACAGCGTCTTTAGTAAAGTCCAAAATGAGCCGAACACGGCAACAGGCTACAGGCGAACTTTACGCACAACAGTAAAGTATGCTAAGGCGCACAAAGTGCGGAACTCTCTCTCAAAACACAAAATACAGAGAGAACAGAAAATGTCGAACTAGCACACAACGTGACACGGAAACAATTACACACAACACCTGACCAAACTCAAGAGAACTAAATAGGACACCTAATAAACACTAATAAGGAACAGGTGTAGCAACACAGACAAAACCAATCAAACATAGAAACATAGAACGGTGGCAGCTAGTACTCCGGAGACGACGACCGCCGAAGCCTGCCCGAACAAGGAGAAGGAGCAGCCTCGGCCGAAACCGTGACAAAACAATTCACTTTCAAGGAAAAAATCTGTTACATTATAATCCTGCATATATTTCTTCCCTTTTGTCAACTTCAGAAATTGACGTACCTTCTCAATCCCATACCTCCCTTCCACCCCATTTATCTCACTATTTTGTTGTGACGCATCAGATGACTCACTCTCGCTATCCTCCCTAGAAGAAAACTCCACCATCTCTACAACCTGTTTTTCTTCAACTGCTTTATCAATCTCTACCTTCCTCTTGGAATTAGACCCTTCACCACCCCTTACATTCTTCCTCTTACTCCTCGGTACTTTGAAAACAGCTGCTTCCTTTTCCATTATTTCAATCTCCTCTTGACCTCCAATTTCATTTTCAATTTCATTATGCTATCATACCCAATGATAGCACCCACTGCCAAGCTACATTCTTCCACTGAACACCCGGCCGCAGCAGGAATCTTTACTCCATGCCGCCGACTAAGTTTTTCAAACTCCAAACTTCCGCGAGTGGCCATTGCAACCAGCCCCACCCGCTGGTTGTGCCCTCGCGAAAACCAACCTCAACGATCCCACCACCCCTATACGTGCTTAGTGATAGTTAGACAAGATAACCTTAAAACAACTAAACTAATCAATATATATACAGTGAGCTCCATAATTCACTGGACAGTGACCATTCTTTTGTTATTTTGGTTCTGTACTCTAGCACTTTGAGTTTGAAAGGATACAATGACAATGAGGGTGAAGTGCAGACTGTCAGCTTTAATTTGAGGGTATTTTCATACATATCGGATGAACCGTTTACGAATTATAGAAGCTTTTGTACATGGTCCCCCCCATTTTCGGGCATCAAAAAACATTGGACAGTTTAACATAATGTAGAATAAAGTAATCATTGTTAATATTTGGTCGCATATCCTTTGCATGCAATGACTGCTTGAAGTCTGCGATGCATCGCCATCACCAGACGCTGGATATATCTTCCCTGGTGATGCTCTGCCAGGCCTGTACTGCAGCCATCTTAAGTTCCTGCTTGTTTCGGGGACTTATTGCCTTAAGTCTCCTCTTCAGCATGTAAAATGCATGTTCAATTGAATTCAGATCTGGTGATTGACTCGGCCAGTCAAGGATTTTCCACTTTTTGGCCATCAAAAACCCCTTTGTTGCTCTAGCAGTATGTTTAGGGTCATTGTCTTGTTGCATGATTAAGTGCCGTCCAATGAGTTTGGAGGCATTTGGTTTTATCTGAGCAGATAAAATATTTCTGTAGACTTCAGAATTCATTGTTCTACTTCTGTCTGCAGTCACATCATCGATGAAGACAAGTGAGCCTGTTCCACTGGCAGCCATACAGGCCCAAGCCATAACTGTCACGATCGTCTTGACGAGAAGGAGTAGACCAAGGCGCAGCGTGTGAAACGAACATGACTTTAATTAGTAAAGCACAAGTACAAAACAAAAACCGATCGTGAAGTCCACAGTAACACCGACTGAACACGGAACAAAAACCCACAAACACAAGGTGAAAACAGACAGTTTAAATATGGCTCCCAATCAGAGACAACGAGCCAACAGCTGACACTCGTTACCTCTGATTGGGAGTCACTCATCCAAACAAAGAAATACAACCACATAGAACAACCCAACCAAACAGAACACCACGAAACGAACACACCCTGGCTCAACATACAAAGTCCCGGAGCCAGAGCGTGACAGTACCCCCCCCTAAAGGCGCGGACTGCGACCGCGCCTCAAAACCCCAAACAGGGGAGGGCTGGGTGGGCATTTCTCCTCGGAGGCGGCTCCGGCTCCGGGCTTGACCACCACCCTTCCACAATCCCCCCGTAGCGCCCCCGGTCCGGTCTGACCCCGCTGGCTGGATCTGGACCGGACATAGACGGAGCGGATTGCTCAAACTCCGTAGTGGAGTAGCTGACCTGATCAGGCACCGGACTGACGACGCGCACCCCTGGCTTGGCGCGTGAGGCAGGCACGGACCGGACCTGGCTGACGATACGCACCCTTGGCTTGGTGCGTGGAGCCGGAACGGACCTCACCAGGCTGACGACTCGCATCCTTGGCTTGGTGCGAGTAGCAGGAATGGGCTGGATCAGGCTGACGACTCGCACCCTTGGCTTGGTGCGAGTAGCAGGAACGAGCTGGACCAGGCCGACGACGCACCCCGTAGGCTTGGTGCGTGGAGCAGGAACAGGCCGGGCAGGGCTGTCGACGCACACCGTAGACTTGGTGCGTGGAGCAGGAACAGGCCGGGCAGGGCTGTCGACGCACACCGTAGACTTGGTGCGTGGAGCAGGAACAGGCCGGGCAGGGCTGTCGACGCACACCGTAGACTTGGTGCGTGGAGCAGGAACAGGCCGGGCAGGGCTGTCGACGCACACCGTAGACTTGGTGCGTGGAGCAGGAACAGGCCGGGCAGGGCTGTCGACGCACACCGTAGACTTGGTGCGTGGAGCAGGAACAGGCCGGGCAGGGCTGTCGACGCACACCGTAGACTTGGTGCGTGGAGCAGGAACAGGCCGGGCAGGGCTGTCGACGCACACCGTAGACTTGGTGCGAGGAGCAGGAACGGGCCGGGCAGGGCTGGCGACGCACACCGTAGGTTTGATGCGTGGAGCAGGGACAGGCCGGGCTGGGCTGGCGACGCACACCGTAGGTTTGGTGCGTGGAGCAGGGACAGGCCGGACCGTACTGGGAACACACACCACTGGCTTTAAACGGGGATCAGGAACGGGCCGGACCGGACTGGCAATCCACCTCGGTCCCTCTCGCCGTGCCTCTACGACTTCCTTCCCTCCTCTCGCCAATGGCTCCCGTAACCCGGTGGCCTTCTCTCCTCTTCTCCTATTTCGCCCTGTGGCAGCCTCCTGCTGCCCAGTCGCCCATGCCGTGTGCCCCCCCCTAAAAAATTCTTGGGGGTGCCTCTCGTCCGTCCGACGATGGCACTGCTGACGCCGCTGCTCCTCTCTCGCCAGGGCCTTGATCCTACCCCAAGGTCCCTTGCCCCCGAGCATGTCCTCCCAGGACCACACTTTGCCCACCTGGGCCATCGCCAGCCTCTCCATCTCCTTTCCTGGCGCTTCCTCCCATGACCAGGCTGCCTGCTCCTGGACACGCTGCTTGGTCGTTGTATGGTGGGTTTTTCTGTCACGATCGTCTTGACGAGAAGGAGTAGACCAAGGCGCAGCGTGTGAAACGAACATGACTTTAATTAGTAAAGCACAAGTACAAAACAAAAACCGATCGTGAAGTCCACAGTAACACCGACTGAACACGGAACAAAAACCCACAAACACAAGGTGAAAACAGACAGTTTAAATATGGCTCCCAATCAGAGACAACGAGCCAACAGCTGACACTCGTTACCTCTGATTGGGAGTCACTCATCCAAACAAAGAAATACAACCACATAGAACAACCCAACCAAACAGAACACCACAGTCCCGGAGCCAGAGCGTGACAATAACACCCCCTCCACCATGTTTCATGGATGAGGTGGTATGCTTTGGATCATGGGCATTTCTTTTTTTTCTCCACACTTTTGTCTTTCCATCACTCTGGTACATGTTAATCTTTGTCTCATCTGTCCACAATACTTTTTTCCAGAACTCTTGGGGCTCTTTTAGGTGCTTTTTAGCAAACTGTAATCTTGCCTTTCTGTTCTTCAGGCTTATCAGTGGTTTGCATCTTGTAGTGTTACCCTCTGTAGTCCTGCTGGTGTAGTCTTCTGCGTATGGTAGACTTTGACACATCTACACCTGCATCCAGGAGAGTGTTTTTGATCTGTTGGGCTGTTGTCAGGGGGGTTTTCTTCACCATAGAGAGTATTCTCTGGTCATCCACTACAGTGGTCTTCCTCTGTCTACCGGGTCTTTTGACATCATTGAGTTCACCGGTTGTTTTTTTCTTGTTAATGATGAACAAAACTGTTGACTTGGGCATGGCCAGGGTTTTTGCAATGTTCCTGAATTATTGATTTTCATTTCTGAGCCTTATGACGGCCAACTTCATTTGCATCGACACTGCTGTCTTCCTCATGTTGTCACACCCCAATAACAACCTCCAAAGGCAATAGCAACGTCTAGAATCATTACTATTAATCAACAGCTCTCCTGCATTCACTAACGACACAAATGAATACACCTGCCTAACGACACACATCTGTGAAGCCAATTTAACAAATACTTGTAGTACCTTAAAATGGGGGGACCATGTACAAAAGGTGCTGTCATTTCTAAACGGTTCATCCGATATGTATGAAAATACCCTCAAATTAAAGCTTACAGTCTGCACTTCACGCTCATTGTCATTGTATCCTTTCAAACTCAAAGTGCTAGAGTACAGAACCAAAATAACAAAACAATGGTCACTGTCCAATGAATTATGGAGCTCACTGTATATACACACCAAAACTCAATAGAGTGAAAAGAATTCCAGTCGCTCTCACAATCACTCCTGCTTCACGACTCACTCCCAGCATGCACTCCAATGAGAGAGAGAGAGAGAGTCATACCACAGATTCTCAATTGGATTGAGGTCTGGGCTTTTACTAGGCCATTCCAAGACATTTCAATGTTTCCCCTTAAACCACTCGAGTGTTGCTTTAGCAGTATGCTTAGGGTCATTGTCCTGCTGGAAGGTGAACCTCCGTCCCAGTCTCAAATCTCTGGAAGACTGAAACACGTTTCCCTCAAGAATTTCCCTGTATTTAGCGCCATCCATCATTCCTTCAATTCTGACCAGTTTCCCAGTCCCTGCCGATGAAAAACATGGTGTTCTCGGGGTGATGAGAGGTGTTGGGTTTGCGCCAGACATAGCATTTTCCTTGATAGCCAAAAAGCTCAATTTTAGTCTCATCTGACCAGAGTACCTTCTTCCATATGTTTGGGGAGTCTCCCACATGGTTTTTGGCGAACACCAAACATGTTTGCTTATTTTTTTCTTTAAGCAATGGCTTTTTTCTGGCTACTCTTCCGTAAAGCCCAGCTCTGTGGAGTTTACGGCTTAAAGTGGTCCTATGGACGGATACTCCAATCTCCGCTGTGGAGCTTTGCAGCTCCTTCAGGGTTATCTTTGGTCTCTTTGTTGCCTCTCTGATTAATGTCCTCCTTGCCTGGTCCGTGAGTTTTGGTGGAAGGCCCTCTCTTGGCAGGTTTGTTGTGGTGCCATATTCTTTCCATTTGTTAATAATGGATTTAATGGTGCTCCGTGGGATGTTCAAAGTTTCGGATATTTCTTTTATAACCTATCCCTGATCTGTACTTCTCCACATCTTTGTCCCTGACCTGTTTGGAGAGCTCCTTGGTCTTCATGGTGGCGCTTCTTTGGTGGTGCCCCTTGCTTAGTGGTGTTGCAGACTCTGTGGCCTTTCAGAACAGGTTTATATATACTGAGATCATGTGACAGATCATGTGACACTTAGATTGCACACAGGTGGACTTTATTTAACTAATTATGTGACTTCTGAAGGTAATTGGTTGCACCAGATCTTATTTAGGGGCTTCATAGCAAAGGGGGTGAATACATATGCACGCACAACTTTTCCGTTATTTATTTTTTAGAATTTGTTGAAAGAAGTTATTTTAATTTCACTTCAACAATTTGGACTATTTTGTTACATGATTTTTATTAGATTACATGAAATCCTAATAAAAATCAATTTAAATTACAGGTTGTAATTCAACAAAATAGGAAAAACGCCAAGGGGGAGGAATACTTTTGCAAGGCACTGATAAGGTATTGTTCACACAGATAAGCCCCCAAACACACACTAAAATTCATTACACCCCTAAAGTAAGATACCGTTCTGTTCCCCAACCCCCACCCACACACCTTCACTGAAATGTATTCAACCCCTGCAGTGAGCTATGCAGTCATGAATCAGTGAATGGGGCTAATTTGAGTCCAGGGCTGGTGTGTTCTATCATGCTGTCAGCTCCAATCCTCCTATAACATACTAATTGCTGGGCTATAATGCTTTAGTCGATACCTGCCCAGAGCAAAGGCTGCCCTGGGCTTCGGAGTGACACTGATCGACACCGAGGGAGAGAGAGCGAGGGGGGGGAGAGATCAGTAGAACAGAGTCACTCACAGTAGTGCTTACTGGTCAAAGGTTTGGTCTGCTTTGAGTGTAAGTACAATGTTAGTCAGGTTACTGAACATTTCTGAGGCTCTGTGTTGAGCAGTGTAGTGACCACACCTGCAGACTACAATACACAGTGACCATAAGCCCACAGTTTTATCTGTTGTAATAAACTGTAAACCTGTAACATAAACTTGTACTTGAAAAAATGAACCTGGAGCTTTGTAGTACAGACATATCCTGAGGCTTGCCAAGCAAAGACACACTGATACAAGAACACATGCTAGGCCACCCTAAACTAACTGGTCCCTTAGAAGTACTTCAAGAGCTGGGGAGCTCAAAATCCTGAGACAACCTCCACTGACCTGCATAGTGTTAGACCAGATCAGTATTCCTACAGCATTCCGACTGGGGAGCACAGAACACCAGAAAATAATGATAGACTGGAATGCAAAAATCGTGTCTTTTTTTTCATGTACACAATGGTGAACATGGCATTTCAACTTAGGCCTAGTGGCTTTTCAAGATAAAATGAAGCACACCAGAAGCCATACAGCAGAATACACAGTGTCCCTGAAAGACACTTAACATCTCACCATCTCACTGACAATAGATTGCATGGATGTACTATGCCACGTAGGGTCTGAGCTTACCTGTCCCATCCAATGCACTCTGCTGCAATCTGCTCTCTCTGGTTATGGCTGCAGTCTTCATGTTATAATGAAGTGCCATGTAACGATCAATAACAGCTCGTTCAACAGAGTTTTAATAAAGACCTAGCTGGGTCTCTGGGGAGGCCAAGGACTCATAGGGAGAATAGAGGGTGTTGTTGATGAAGTCCAACTGTGGGCGGATTTCCTCATCCTTGGGCAGCTCCATGGTAAGAACTATGACCGTTCCTGGTGCAAAAACAATGTCCTATCCCGGAGCTCGAGTAAATTACATTACTAAACTGCTCCCGAATGTCCTATGTCAGGACATGGAAATTGATTATATCGTAGTCCATGTGGGTTTTAATGACATTATGAAGGGCAGCTCTGAACAGTTGAAACTGGAATTTAAAGAGCTGATTGACTCTCTGCTAGACACTAACAAAAATCCCATCATATCTGGCCCTGTGCCCTCTCTGAATTGTGGCATTGAACGCTTTAGCAGGATTCTTGCTCTTCACAACTGGCTACATGATTATTGCAGCTCAATGGGTGTAACTTTTGTTGACAATTTCAACACCTTTTGGAAGCAAAATACGTTTTATAAGGAGGATGGGATGCATCCAAATCATTTGGGTTCCTGGATCCTTTCACAGCATTATAAGGCTGCGTTGAGACAATGACTTATCAATGACCCAAGCCCAGCTCAGCTAATCCCTACCATTGTGATGCAGAGTTGTCATAATGCTTCAGCAAATGTACATTACACCAGGGGCGTCGGTAGACACAATATAAATAACCTAATTTATGTCCCTCTAACTGCCCTGAATGCCTCTGCTGATCCTACAGCTATTGTATACAGTAATCATGAGCCTATAACCAGATTTATACTGTTAGCGCTGAGCCGGTGTGCCCTAGGAGGAAGTCCCCTGTGTGCAGCTCACCCTGCACTAACATAAAGAACATGAGCATATCTACTGCTGCTAAGCTTTCCAGTAAAGCAATAAAAACAAGTAAGCATCCCAGAAGAAAAGTGCTCAAAATAGCCCATGTTTGTCACGAATTCCGCCGAGGCTGCTCCTCCTCCTTGTCCGGGCAGGCTTCGGCGTTCGTCATCCCCGGAGTACTAGCTTCCACCGTTTGATGTTATCTATGTTTGTTTGGTTTTGTCTGTTTAGTGCACCTGTTCCACATCACGTCTTAATTATGTCACCTATAAGTTTCCTCTGGTTTTTGTTTGTAGTTGTGTGTCGTTGTTCTCCTGTCGGGTTGGTTTAGTGTATGGGTTTACTTATTGTTAGTGCCGTGCGCACTTTACGCACTGTTTTGCGTATTCGCCTGATGTATTTTGAATTTTGCTCCAGTGACAATTAAAAGTCGGATCAACTAAGCTTCTGTGTCCTGCGCCTGACTCCAACACCGCATCCACATCAGCCTTGTGACAGAACGACACACCCCGTACATGGAGTCAGCAGGAGCAGCGGCGGCGACCGAGTCGCTGGAGGATCGGGTCAGCTGCCAGGCCGCCATGATCCAGCAACTCGGCACCGCCATGCAGGAGGTTATGGACACTCTGCGCCGATGGGAGAGGGATGGCCTGCCCACACCCCCTCCTACATTACCACCACCATCGGTCAGCCCCACCAGACCAGCTCCGGAATCCAGCGGGATTCGGCTCTCGCTCCCGAGGGCGTATGACGGCACTGCAGCCGGGTGTCAGGGGTTCCTCCTTCAGGTGGAACTCTACCTGGCCACCATACACCCGGCGCCCTCGGGATACGAGAGCGTTTCCGCCCTCATCTCCTGTCTCTCCGGCAAGGCGTTGGAGTGGGCCAACGCCGAATGGAGGGGAATAGACGCCGCCACCATCAGCTACGCGGAGTTCTCCCGCCGCTTCAGGGCAGTTTTCGATCACCCTCCAGAGGGTAAAGCGGCAGGGGAGCGTCTGTTCCACCTCCGACAGGGGATGGGGAGTGCACAGGAGTTCGCCCTGGATTTCCGGACGCTAGCGGCGGATGCGGGGTGGAATGAGAGGGCCCTCATCGATCACTATCGGTGTAGCCTGCGTGAGGACGTTCGTCGAGAGCTGGCCTGCAGGGACACCAATCTGTCCTTCGACCAGCTAGTGGACATGTCCATCCGTTTGGATACCCTGCTGGCCACCCGCGGACGTCCCGAGATGGGGCCGTCCATTCCATCCCCCAGCACCTCCGAGCCGAGCCCAATGGAGCTCGGGGGTGCTGGCACCAGAGAGAGTAGGAGAGAGAACCCGAGGAGGGTCGTCCCCTGCACCAGCTGTGGCCGTGGAGGACACACTGCGGCTAGGTGCTGGGGAGGGTCTCCGAGGAATCGAGGCAACAGGTTGCGCACTGGGGAGTCATTTCAGGTGAGTAGGCGCTCCACTCACCCAGAGCTCTCTGTTGTTCACTTTTGTATACCTGTGGTATTTCCTCAGGTTGCATCTCATTCCCATCATAAGGCACTAGTCGATTCAGGCGCAGCTGGGAATTTTATTGACCCTTTCCTATCCATGCCCTAGATAGCCGCCCGTTGGGATCTGGGTTGATTAGGGAGGTCACAGCGCCACTAAAGATGAAGACGCAGGGGGGTCATGAGGAGATTATCCAGTTGTACCTCATTGACTCTCCTGCGTATCCCGTGGTGCTGGGGCTTCCTTGGTTAGTCACCCATGACCCCACTATTTCGTGGCAACAGAGGGCTCTCAAGGAATGGTCTGGCCAGTGTGTTGGGCGATGTTTAGGTGTTTCCGTTGGGGCGATCACGGTGGAGAGTCCGAACCAAGTGCCCGCAATGCACATTCACCCTGAGTGTGAGGATTTGGCACTCGTGTTCAGTAAGACGAGGGCGACGCGATTGCCACCTCATGGACAGGGAGATTGTGCGATAAACCTCCAGACAGGTGCGGCACTTCCGCGGAGCCATGTATATCCTTTGTCTCAAGAGGAGACGGCGGCTATGGAAACATACATAGCTGAGTCCCTGAGACAAGGATACATACGGCCTTCCACTTCCCCTGCGTCCTCGAGTTTCTTTTTTGTGAAGAAGAAGGACGGAGGTTTGCGCCCGTGTATTGATTATCGTAGTCTCAATCAGATTACGGTGAAGTACAGTTACCCTCTACCTCTGATTGCGAGTATGACTGAATCATTACGCGGAGCGCGTTTCTTCACAAAACTGGATCTCAGGAGTGCTTATAACTTGGTGCTCATTAGGGAGGGGGATGAATGGAAGACGGCATTTAGTACTACCTCAGGTCATTATGAGTATCTTGTCATGCCATACGGGTTAATGAATGCTCCTTCAGTCTTCCAATCATTTGTGGACGAGATCTTCCGGGACCTGCATGGGCAGGGAGTGGTAGTGTACATTGACGACATCCTAGTGCACTCTGCTACACGAGCCGAGCATGTAGCCCTAGTGCGTTGAGTGTTGGGTAGGCTGTTGGAGCATGACTTGTATGTCAAGGCAGAGAAATGTCGGTTTTTCCAGGAGTCCATCTCCTTTTTGGGTCATCGGTTGTCCGCGTCAGGGGTGAAGATGGAGATTGACCGTGTGTCCGCCGTACGTAACTGGCAAACCCCAACCACTGTGAAAGAGGTGCAGCAGTTTTTGGGTTTTGCCAATTACTACCGGAGGTTCATCCGGGGTTTTGGACAGGTAGCAGCTCCCATTACTTCCCTGCTGAAGGGGGGCCCGGTGCGTTTGCAGTGGTCGGCTGAGGTGGACAGGGCGTTTTGTAAACTGAAGGACCTGTTCGCCTCGGCTCCAGTGCTGGCACACCCGGACCCCGCTTTAGCGTTCCAGGTAAAGGTGGACGCGTCAGAGGCCGGTATTGGGGCAGTACTGTCGCAACGCTCAGGCACGCCACCTAAGCTCCGTCCCTGCGCTTTTTACTCTAAGAAGCTCAGCCCGGCGGAGCGTAATTATGACGTAGGGGACAGGGAGCTGTTAGCCGTGGTTCAAGCCCTAAAGGTGTGGAGGCATTGGCTTGAGGGGGCTCAACACCCTTTTCTCATTCTGACCGACCATCGTAACCTGGAGTACATCCGGGCAGCTAGGAGATTGAACCCTCGTCAGGCTAGGTGGAACATGTTCCTGACCCGGTTTGTTTTTCAGATCACGTACATCCCAGGGTCCCAGAACGGTAAGGCAGACGCCCTGTCCCGGCGGTATGACACAGAGGAGAGGTCCATTGAGCCCACTCCCCATACTGCCGGAGTCTTGTCTGGTGGCACCGGTGGTATGGGAGGTCGATGCGGAAGTGAGCGGGCGTTACGCACCGACCCTACTCCCCCAGAGTGTCCAGTGGGTCGGACGTACGTGCCGCTCGAGGTCCGTGATCGACTCATTTATTGGGCTCATACGTCACCCTCCTCTGGACATCCAGGTATTGGCCGGACAGTGCACTGCCTTAGTGTTAAATACTGGTGGCCAACATTGGCTAAGGACGTGAGGGTTTATGTCTCCTCCTGCTCAGTGTGCGCCCAGTGTAAGGCGCCTAGACACCTGCCCAGAGGGAAGTTACAATCCCTGCCCGTTCCACAACGGCCGTGGTCTCACCTCTCGGTGGACTTTGTCACGGACCTTCCCCCCTCCCATGGGAACACCACTATTCTGGTCGTTGTGGATCGGTTCTCTAAGGCCTGTCGTCTCATTCCTATGCCGGGTCTCCCCACTGCCCTACAGACCGCTGAGACTTTGTTCACTCACGTCTTCCGGCACTACGGGGTTCCCGAGGATATAGTGTCTGATCGGGGTCCCCAGTTCACCTCTAGAGTCTGGAGGGCGTTCATGGAACGCTTGGGGGTCTCGGTTAGCCTTACCTCGGGTTACCACCTGGAGAGTAATGGGCAGGTGGAGAGAGTAAACCAGGATGTGGGTAGGTTTCTGAGATCGTATTGCCAGGGCCGGCCGGAGGAGTGGTCGGGGTATATCCCCTGGGCAGAGATGGCTCAGAACTCTCTCCGCCACTCCTCTACTAACCTGACCCCTTTTCAGTGTGTGTTAGGTTATCAGCCGGTTCTGGCACCATGGCATCAGAGCCAGATCGAGGCTCCTGCGGTGGATGAGTGGTTTCGGCGCTCGGAGGAGACGTGGAACGCTGCCCACGTCCATCTGCAGCGGGCCATCCGCAGGCAGAAGGCGAGCGCTGACCTCCACCGCAGTGAGGGCCCAGTCTACGCCCCGGGAGATCGAGTCTGGCTCTCGACTGGAAACCTGCCCCTTCGCCTGCCCTGCCGGAAGCTTGGTCTGCAGTTTGTAGGGCCATTTAAAGTCCTGAGGAGATTGAATGAGGTGTGTTACAGGTTGCAACTGCCTAATGACTATCGCATTTACCCCTCATTCCATGTGTCTCTCAGGCCGGTGGTAGCTGGTCCACTCCAGGAGAGTGAGATAAGAGAGACCCCTCCGCCCCCACTGGACATCGAGGGGGCCCCGGCGTACTCAGTCCGGTCCATCATGGATTCGAGACGTCGGATGGGGGGTCTACAATATCTCGTGGAGTGGGAGGGGTACGGTCCGGAGGAACGGTGCTGGGTGCCTAGGAGGGACATTCTAGATCCATCCCTCCTGACGGAGTTCCATCTAGTCATCCTACGCGCCCTGCTCCACGTCCTCCTGGCCGTCCCCGAGGCCGGGGTCGGCGCACGGCTGGAGCCGCACGTCAAGGGGGGAGTACTGTCACGAATTCCGCCGAGGCTGCTCCTCCTCCTTAATCGGGCAGGCTTCGGCGTCGTCGTCCCCGGAGTACTAGCTTCCACCGTTTGATGTTATCTATGTTTGTTTGGTTTTGTCTGTTTAGTGCACCTGTTCCACATCACGTCTTAATTATGTCACCTATAAGTTTCCTCTGGTTTTTGTTTGTAGTTGTGTGTCGTTGTTCTCCTGTCGGGTTGGTTTAGTGTATGGGTTTACTTATTGTTAGTGCCGTGCGCACTTTACGCACTGTTTTGCGTATTCGCCTGATATTTTGAATTTTGCTCCGGTGACTATTAAAAGTCGGATCAACTAAGCTTCTGTGTCCTGCGCCTGACTCCAACACCGCATCCACATCAGCCTTGTGACAATGTTAACATATGTAGCTTAAGAAACAAGGTTCATGAAATCAATAATTTGCTAGTAACAGATAACATTCATATTCTGACTATCTCTGAAACTCACTTAGATAATACATTTGATGATACAGTGGTGGCAATACAAGGTTATAACATTAACAGAAAATATAGAAATGCCAATGGTGGAAGAGTTGCTGTTTATATTCAGAACCACATTCCTGTGAAGATTAGAGAGGATCTCATGTTAAATACTGTTGAAGTAATATGGCTACAGGTTCATCTGCCTCACCTAAAGCCAATTCTGGTGGGAAGCTGCTATAGACCACCAAGTGCTAACAGTCAGTATCTGGATAACGTGTGTGAAATGCTTGATAATGTATGTGATATCAATAGAGAGGTATACTTTCTGCAACATGGTTCAGGTTATCAGTCAACCTACCAGGGTAGTTAGAAACAGTACAGGAATTAAATCATCAACATGTATTGATCATATCTTTACTAATGCTGCAGAGATTTGTTTGAAGGCAGTATCCAAATCCATTGGACATAGTAGCCATACCTAGGAAAACCAAAGTTCCAAAGGCTGGGCCTAATATTGTGTATAAGAGGTCATACAATAAGTTTTGTAGTGATTCCTATGTTGTTGATGTAAAGAATATATGTTGGTCCGTGGTGTGTAATGAGGAGCAAACAGACACTGCACTTGACACATTTATGAAATTGCTTATTCCAGTTACTAAGAAGCATGCACCCATTAAGAAAATGACTGTAAAAACTGTTAAATCCCCATGGATTGATGAGGAATTGAAAAATTGTATGGTTGAAAGGGATGAGGCAAAAGGAATGGCAAATAATTCTGGCTGCACAACTGATTGGCAAATGTATTGCAAATTGAGAAATCATGTGACTAAACTGAATAAAAAGAAGAAGAAACTACACTATGAAACAAAGATAAATTACACAAAGAATGATAGTAAAACGCTTTGGAGCACCTTAAATGACACTTTGGGAAAAAAGGCAAACGCAGCACCATCATTCATTGAATCAGATGGCTCATTCATCACAAAACCAACTGATATTGCCAACTACTTTAATGATTTTTTAAAACTTAGGCATGACATGCCAGCAACAATTGCTGACACTACACATCCAAGTATATCTGACCAAATTATGAAAGACAAGCATTGTTATTTTGAATTCCGTAAAGTGAGTGTGGAAGAGGTGAAAAAATTATTGTTGTCTATCAACAATGACAACTTGAATGGAAAATGACTGAGGATAATAGTGGATGATATTGCCACTCCTATTTGCCATATTTTCAATTTAAGCCTACTAGAATGTGTGTGCCCCAGTCTTGGAGGGAAACAAAAGTCATTCCGCTACCTAAGAATAGTAAATCCCCCTTTACTGGCTCAAATAGCCGACCAATTAGCTTGTTACCAACCCTTAGTAAACTATAAAAAAATATTTTTTTAAATAATGCGTTTGACCAGATACAATGCTATTTTACAGTAAACAAATTGACAATAAAAACTTTCAGCATGCTTATAGAGAAGGACATTCAACAAGCACAACACTTATATAAATGAATGATGATTGGCTGAGATAAATTGATGATAAAAAAATTGTGGGGACTGTTTTGTTAGACTTCAGTGCGGCTTTTGACATTATCGATCATAGTCTGCTGCTGGAAAAACATATGTGTTATGGCTTTACTCCCCCTGCTATATTTTGGATACAGCATTACCTGTCTAACAGCACACAGAGGGTGTTCTTTAATGGAAGCCTCTCCAACATAATCCAGGTAGAATCAGGAATTCCCCAGGGCAGCTGTCTAGGCCCATTACTTTTTTCAATCTTTACTAATAACATGCAACTGGCTTTGAGTAAAGCCAGAGTGTCTATGTATGCGGATGACTCAACACTATACATGTCAGCTACTACAGCGACTAAAATGACTGCAACACTTAACAAAGAGTTGCAGTTAGTTTCAGAGTGGGTGGCAAGGAATAAGTTAGTCCTAAATATTACTACAACTAAAAGCATTGTATTTGGGACAAATCATTCACTAAACCCTAAACCTCAACTAAATCTTGTAATAAATAATGTGGAAATTGAGCAAGTTGAGGTGACTAAACTGTTGAAGTAAACCTGGATTGTAAACTGTCATGGTCAAAACATATTGATACAACAGTAGCTAAGATGGGGAGAAGTATGTCCATAATAAAGCGCTGCTCTACCTTCTTAACAGCACTATCAACAAGGCAGGTCCTACAGGCCCTAGCTTTGTCACACCTGGACTACTGTTCAGTCGTGTGGTCAGGTGCCACAAAAAAGAAATTGCAATGTGCTCAGAACAGGGCAGCACGGCTGGCCCTTGGATGTACACAGAGAGCTTATATTAATAATATATATGTCATGGAGGAGAGATTGACTTCATCACTACTTGTATTTATGAGGGGTATTGACATGTTGAATGCACCAAGCTGTCTGTTTGAACTACTGGCGCACAGCTTGGACACCCATGCATACCCCACAAGACATGCCACCAGAGGTCTCTTCACAGTCCCCAAGTCCAGAACAGACTATGGGAGGTGCACAGTACTACATAGAGCCATGACTACATGGAACTCCATTCCACATCAAGTAACTGATGCAAGTTGTACAATTAGATTTAAAAAAACAGAATAAAAAAAACACCTTATGGAACAGCAGGGACTGTGAAGCAACTCAAACATAGGCACAGACACATGCATACACACACACGATAACATACGCACTATACACACACGTACACATGGATTTTGAACTGTAGATATGTGGTAGTGGTGGAGTAGGGGTGTGTGTGTGTGTGTGTGTGTGTGTGTGTGATGAGGAGAGCAGGCGATCACAGCTTCCCCCTAGCAGGAGGTGAAGAAGTTCAAGGACAGAACCAGATGTTGAACTGACTGAGCGGTAATAATTGCTGAGAGAGTGAATGATGGGAGGAGCCCCGGAGTCTGTGTGTGTGTCTGTGTGTGTGTGTGTGTAAATTGTGTGTGTAAATCCTAAACCCAGGACACAGCGTTGGATCAAAGTGGGCAACAGTTGTTGCTAGGCAACCACATGTAATTTATCGGGCCAAAGCATACTCCTGGTTTTGAAATGAGAGGGGTGTGGGTTTTTTAAAGAGGGGAAGGAGGGCTCCACATTGGTACAGTAAGGTGCAGTATGAATTCTGACAGCCTTGTTTAGAGTTTACAGGAGATATCGTGGCCTATCTTGCATAACCTGCTCTCTTCACCTCTTCCTCCTCTCTTTCAGGGGAGGTGAGTCTAATGGAGGTGATAAGCTAAAGAGCAGGAGAAAGGCCATCATATTGTACCTCTAGCATAAGACAATTACTGTCCTGCCAAAGGAAGAGACTGGGAAATAAGATATAATGGACCAGAAATGATGCTTCAGTATTGGTGATATAAATGTCTTATTGCACATTGGAAAGAAAATTACCTGTGTGCTTTTATTTGCCTTGAGGATGTTTAATTTTGGAGTTTGAAGCCTAACAGCACTGGACAGCATAGCTGTGAGAAGTAAATATGAGGAGATTTTACCGGCTCAACAGTTTACCCCCAAGTCCCTTGAACTAAACTGTATCATGCCTCACGGATATTGCGGTGAATTGGGGAGAAGTCAGGTGTATGATGTTGTTAAGCATCCCATTCCAAGGGATGAATGGAAACGCCCAGAAAATATCAATGGGCATCTGATTGCATCTAGAAGACCAACTGAAAAAGGTATCAAGAAGACTACAAACCAACTATCCATACCACATGCTGGCCAGACAAGGCCTCTCAAGAGTCTGGGTCCTCTCATGGTTTATTTTTTAGTTCACTTCAAATCAAGGCTACCTTTGTCTTGCTTTCAGAGTATTTTCCTTCAAGTCTCTACACTTAGGTCACTGAGACAATGGCAATCTCCACAGCACTACAAAGAATAAAGCTTAACGCTGCAATATGTAACTTTTTGGGCGACCCGACAAAATGTACATAGAAATGCGAGTTATAGATCTGTGATTCTCATTGAAAGCAAGTCTAAGAAGTGGTAGAGCTGTTCTATGTGCGCTATTTCTATGGTTCCCATTCTTAAGTTTTGTCTTTTATTTTAGATTTTGTAGACCAGCTTCAAACAGCTGAAAATACAATATTTTGGGAAACTGAAAGGATATTTCACAGCAGTTTAGATGGTACAATGATTTGTCACAAACGGAAATTAGGCGAGCTATTAGAATTTTTGCAAACAGGAAATGGCGGAGCGATCTCTACATATTGCACCTTTAACAGCATTTAATTAAATAACGTCAGGGGCCCCAGACCAGCGCGTGTCACTATGACAACTGCAGATAGATCAAATAATGATGGTGGTGCTACAAGGGAATGGCTCAACCTTCCTCCTCCCATCCCATTAAAACTTTTTCAGCCTAATTACTACGCCAGGGTCAATGTACTGTCCTGTCCTGTAGTGCGTCTCCCTGCCATTCAGATGAATTACACACACACTGCATGTGTCCAATTGGCACCATATTCCCTATATAGTGCACTACGGGCCCTGTACAAAAGTATTAGGCCCTACAATATAAAAGGGAATATGGTGCCATTTGGGACACATACAATGGTATGTGTCCCAGCAAAAGTATTCACCCCCCTTGGCATTTTTCCTATTTTGTTGCCTTACAACCTGGAATTAAAATTGATTTTTGTGGGGTTTGTATCATTTGATTTACACCACTTTGAAGATGCAAAATATTTTTTATTGTGAAACAAACAAGAAATAACACAAAAAAACAGAAAACTTGAGCATGCATAACTATTCACCCCCCCAAAGTCAATACTTTGTAGAGCCACCTTTTGCAGCAATTACAGCTGCAAGTCTCTTGGGGTATGTCTCTATAAGCTTGGCACATCTAGCCACTGGGATTTTTGCCCATTCTTCAAGGCAAAACTGCTCCAGCTCCTTCAAGTTGGATGGATTCCGCTGGTGTACAGCAATCTTTAAGTCATAACACAGATTCTCAATTGGATTGAGGTCTGGGCTTTGACTAGGCCATTCTAAGACATTTCAATGTTTCCCCTTAAACCACTCGAGTGTTGCTTTAGCAGTATGCTTAGGGTCATTGTCCTGCTGGAAGGTGAACCTCCGTCCCAGTCTCAAACCTCTGGAAGACTGAAACAGGTTTCCCTCAAGACTTTCCCTGTATTTAGCGCCATCCATCATTCCTTCAATTCTGACCAGTTTCCCAGTCCCTGCCGATGAAAAACATCACCACAGCGTGATGCTGCCACCACCATGCTTCACTGTGGGGATGGTGTTCTCTGGGTGATAAGAGGTGTTGGATTTGCGCCAGACATAGCGTTTTCCTTGATGGCCAAAAAGCTCAATTTTAGTCTCATCTGACCAGAGTACCTTCTTCCATATGTTTGGGGAGTCTCCCACAAGGCTTTTGGCGAACACCAAACGGTGTTTGCTTATTTTTTTTTAAGCAATGGCTTTTTTCTGGCCACTCTTCCATGAAGCCCAGCTCTGTGGAGTGTACGGCTTAAAGTGTTCCTATGGACAGATACTCCAATCTCCGCTGTGGAGCTTTGCAGCTCCTTCAGGGTTATCTTTGTTCTCTTTGTTGCCTCTCTGATTAATGTCCTCCTTGCCTGGTCCGTGAGTTTCACGGACCAGGCAGAACAGGTGTATATATACTGAGAGCATGTGTCAGATCATGTGACACTTAGATTGCACACAGGTGGACTTTAACTAATTATGTGACTTCTGAAGGTAATTGGTTGCACCAGATCTTGGGGCTTCACAGCAAAGGGGATGAATACATATGCACGCACCACTTTTCCGTAATTATTTTTTACATTTCACTTCACCAATTTGGACTATTTTGTGTATGTCCATTACATGAAATCCAAATAAAAATCAATTTAAATAACAGGTTGTAATGCAACAAAATAGGAAAAACGCCAAGGGGGATGAATACTTTTGCAAGGCACTGTATGTGGTGGGAGATCACTCAACAATGACTAATGGTACAGGGCTAAAGGACATATTGATTAAACAGCAGGGCAGAGCTAAGTGTCAGCGTTTGGCGTGCAGCGAAATGACTCTGGGATGTCATGAAAAAGCCGTCAGATCAGACTCAGTCGTTCAGATAATTCCCTTTTGATATAATACATTTTCTCTTAGTACTTTAGTTCTTATGAAGGGCACATCAAAACAGGGCTAGCTGATTGTTGTCAGAGAAGGATAAACCCCATCAGCTGTTGTAAAAGTCAGAAGAAAACGTGCAGCTAAAAATGCAGATGATTGGGTATGACATGCTAAGACTTCATTAAACCTGTATTCATTGGGAGTTTCGCCATTACATTGTCATTAAAGATTGTTTATTGTCATACTGCAGGGAATATAATGGGGGGGGGGGAGCTGTATTGTATTTCTGAGGTATTTAACCACATTTTGTGTGTTTTCTATACCCCCTATATTAGTTAATTTGCAGAAGAGTCAGTCAGTGTGCCAGAGATGTTGGTTGGTTTGCTTTCACACAAACATCGTAATGAGGAGAGCAAATGAGAGTCGGGTCATTAAGTGGTTCTACTCCCTATATACATAACAACACAGCACTGTCAGAGAGAGAGGAAGAGAGAGAAAAGAGAGAAGAGGGGGAGAGAGACAGACAGACAAGGCAAGTGAGGAGAGTGAGGGGGGGGATAGAGACACTACCAAAGGACAAGAGGGTTTTCCAAGAATTTCCAAGAAATGACTTTACAACTCTACAACTTGAGACTGAACTCCACAAGGAGCTCTGAATTATAGGTATTGTTGTTTTTATAGCTCCTGCCATGGTACAGGAATGAGCGCGGAGGAATGGAAGGGGCAGAGATAGAGTGGATGGAGGAGTCACCACCTACCATGACCTCAAATGAAGTCAGGTTGTCCCAGGGACATGAGCTCTGTGTAGGCCTTCAGTTTGTCTACATTCCACGCCTTCACCAGAGTCAGACTGTACACTGTCCTCTGTCTCTGGAGGGAGGGGAGGATGGAGGGAGAGAGAAGAATAGAGAAGTAGAGAGAGAGGGGGGGAGGGAGAGACAGAGAGAGAGAGAGAGAGAGAGAGAGAGAGAGAGAGAGAGGGGGGAGCGAGAGGCAGAGTTTGTAGGACAATTGCCTTCAAGGTCACTTCACTGCAAAGTACCTCAATATACTATAAACACTCACTACAGATCCTGCAGATCCACTGCAGATCCAAATCCTGGACATAAGCACCTCACTAAATATGTTTTCCATCCTATCATGAGATGCCCTGAAGAGTGAGGTACATATAGGCTAGAACGTTTTCATCTGAATCCGGGTACCCTCTACTTTCCAACACGCTTTCATACATTAAAAACAACAGTAACCTACTGGTGGTATTTAACTACTGTTTATCAAAGAGATAGCAGTTGAAAGGGAGATACCTAGTCAGTTGCACAACTGAATGCATTCAACCAAAATGTGTCTTCCGCATTTAACCCAACCCCTCTGAATCAGTGGGGGGGGTGCCTTAATCGACATCGGCGCCCGGGGAACAGTTGTTGTTGGAGGTTAACTGTCTTGCTTAGGGGCAGAACAACAGATTTTTACCTTGTCGGCTCAGGGATTCGATAGGAGCTTTGATTACTGGCCCAAAGCTCCTACCCGCCAGGCTACCTGCCACCCCATAGTTGATTGACCTTTAGGATGTAATCACTGTTGATCATAAACACCGCACAGTAAAAGACATGCTCAATTGAGAGAGCCCGAATTGAGACGTATAGAATAATTAATAAATGTATAAATATCACTAGTCTCTATCCAGATTGTGATGATGCTTCATGCCTCACCCCCATCTGTCTGTCGTGACTGAGGGAGAGTGAGAGAGACATGATGCAACCACAAGCTGCACATTTAGAATCTCATTTTGTCGTAAGTGCTGTGCAGATTATTTGAAATGTTACGTTTCTCGTAAGATCTCCGCAATTTTGTACACTGCTAAGATGTTTCCCGAACTGTTACCCCATGTCTGTAGGATAGAACGACATGAAACACCACCCCTGGAACTGTCTGTAAGAGGCCTCTCTATCATTCTCATTCCTGTCATTCAACGGCTGTCAATCAAACAGGTCAACCCACAGGTGAACCTCCATCACTGTTGTCGCCCATAACACCTGTCATCCAGGGTCGAGACACCACCTGCTGAGGTCCCCTGGCAATCTACCGTTGAAGTCGGAAGTTTACATACACCTTAGCCAAATACATTTCAACTCAGTTTTTCAACAATTCCTGACATTTAATCCTAGTAAAAATTCCCACTGTCTTAGGTCAGTTAGGATCACCACTTTATTTTAAGAATGTGAAATGTCAGAATAATAGTAGAGAGAATGATTTACTTCAGCTTTTATTTCTTTCATCACATTCCCAGTGGGTCAGAAGTTTACATACACTCAATTAGTATTTGGTAGCATTGCCTTTAAATTGTTTAACTTGGGTCAAACGTTTCGGGTAGCCTTCCACAAGCTTCCCACAATAAGTTGGGTGAATTTTGGCCCATTCCTGCAAACAGAGCTGGTGTAACTGAGTCAGGTTTGTAGGCCTCCTTGCTCACACACACTTTTTCAGTTCTGCCCACACATTTTCTATAGGATTGAGGTCAGGGCTTTGTGATGGCCACTCCAATACCTTGACTTTGTTGTCCTTAAGCCATTTTGCCACAACTTTGGAAGTATGCTTGGGGTCATTGTCCATTTGGAAGACCCATTTGTGACCAAGCTTTAACTTCCTGACTGATAACTTGAGATGTTGCTTCAATATATCCACATAATTTTCCTTCCTCATGATGCCATCTATTTTGTGAAGTGCACCAGTCCTTCCTGCAGCAAAGCACCCCCACAGCATGATGCTGCCACCCCCGCGCTTCACGGTTGGGATGGTGTTCTTCGGCTTGCAAGCATTCCCCTTTTTCCTCCAAACATAACGATGGTCATTATGGCCAAACAGTTCTATTTTTGTTTCATCAGACCAGAGGACATTTCTCCAAAAAGTACGATCTTTGTCCCCATGTGCAGTTGCAAACCGTAGTCTGGCTTTTTTATGGCGGCTTCTTCCTTGCTGAGCGGCCTTTCAGGTTATGTCGATATAGGACTCATTTTACTGTGGATATAGATACCTTTGTACCTGTTTCCTCCAGCATTTTCTCAAGGTCCTTTGCTGTTGTTCTGGGATTGATTTGCACTTTTCGAACCAAAGTACGTTAATCTCTAGGAGACAGAACGCGTCTCCTACCTGAGCGGTATGACGGCTGCATGGTCCCATTGTGTTTATACTTGCGTACTATTGTTTGTACAGATGAACGTGGTACCTTCAGGCGTTTGGAAATTGCTCCCAAGGATGAACCAGACTTGTGGATGTCTACAAAACATTTTTTCTGAGGTCTTGGCTGATTTATTTTGATTTTCCCATGATGTCAAGCAAAGACGCACTGAGTTTGAAGGTAGGCCTTGAAATACATCCACAGGTACACCTCCAATTGACTCAAATGATGTCAATTAGCCAATCAGAAGCTTTTAAAGCCATGACATCATTTCCTGGAATTTTCCAAGCTGTTTAAAGGCACAGTCAACTTAGTGTATGTAAACTTCTGACCCACTGGAATTGTGATACAGTGAATTATAAGTGAAATATTCTGTCTGTAAACAATTGTTGGAAAAACCGTGCCCTTCATAAGAACTAAAGTACTAAGAGAAAATGTATTATATCAAAAGGGAATTATCTGAACGACTGAGTCTGATCTAACCGACTTGCCAAAACGATAGTTTGTTAACAAGAAATTTGTGAAGTGGTTGAAAAACTAGTTTTAATGACTCCAACCTAAGTGTATGTAAACTTCCGACTTCAGCTGTATTAACCTGTGACTGTCAGGAACACACCAACAGGAAATGGAATGGGGGTCGAAATAAATAGGCTAACCCCCATTCCCTGGCAAAGGAATGGTTCTCCCCTGACTAACTGCCTCATATTTCACATCTACACTATGTACAGTATACTTCACATGCCTTTTTTCTCTCCAATTAAATAGGTGAGGAGAGAAAAGGTTGGAGCTAGCAGAAAGACAGTAAGTAAATGGCGATGGGAGAGAAGAAGAGAAGAGAAACTGGATACACACTCCTCCCCTGTATATATCTCTCTCTCTCTCTCTCTCTCTCCCCTTCTCTGAGAAGAGGATTAGCGGTGGCTCTGGCCCCTTCAGCTCAGTGGGGTATGGATAATTGGGCCATGGTGCCAGGGAGGAAGGCAGGGAGGTGAGGTATTTACAGCCACCACCCCTCCAAAGCCAACAGAGCAGCCACAGCACCGCTCCATCAATCCCTCAGCACAGAGATGAGGCCAGGTTGGAGAGCAGAGCAGAGCAGAGCAAGAGGGAATGGTCGGAATGAGAGAAGAGAGGATCAGGTGAGGAGAGGAGAGCTTGTGAACCAGGGATGGGGGTGGAGGCCACCATGAGAGGGAGATATGAGCCACACTGAGAGAAGGGATCATTATGGCCTAACTCACCGCCTCTGTTAGTGCCTCTTCCCTAGAGAGGCTGTTCAAGACTGGCAGGCAGGCACACCAGTCTTTTGGTCATATTTTTAGTCTGTCTGCATCACTCGCCTGGCACAGTTGCTTTGTCAATTATTGATTGTTTGTATATATCGAATATAATGTAGATATACTATATATAGAATCGTAGGCATGCACACAACAAAATATGTCTGCAACTCCCTTGTGAGAAGGAGAGCTAGAGAGAGAGAGTGGGGAGAGATTGAGAGACAGATGGCGACCTCACTGCTCCTAGACAAGACACTTGACTGGTCTATCCTACTAGCTGCGGAAACCGAACCAGGCGGAACCGAATAAAAACCACTGGGTACAGGTACTAACACTAAGTGATAATAAACAGACAGCAGTTTATACAGTCTACCAGTAATTTGCTCACTTGACAAAAAAAAACCACTAACCACAACTATTCCTGATGCGTAGTGAATGTTTTTCTGCCATGAAATGTGTTTTATTAAGCGCTAAAAACATTCATAGGTAGTGGATAACGATGAGTTACCCGAATGCAGAGTAAATCACTTTGATACCTGGTGAAACGCCTGAAACAGACGGCAATTACAGCAATCCATTAGGCTGCATTTACCACCAGATTTACAGTGAAAAGAGCTTCACACATGAAGCTGTAATAAACCTGTCCATTGTCTAGAGTAGAGTAGACTGCAGTCTCAGAGGTGGGGAAGCTGGCAAGCTGATTGTAGCCAGGAAATGAAGAGATCCCAATAAAACATTTTACAGCCCACATCCATTTTCAAGGTTGTTATGCTACGAGGCCACTGAGTACAGTTTTTCTTCCAATGCTTTCTAGAAAAGGGCTAATGAAGACGATTGAAATTAGATACACTGTCAGAGGGAGCGTGTGTGTGTGCCTGCACTCACACACTGTTAAAAGCTTCGAGAGATACACAGATGCATTGGCTATTCTCATAATACTGGGTAAATCATGCTACCCTGAAAGGATAGGAGGAGAGAGTTGGGGAGGAGAGTTGTGACTCATCTTCTAGATACCTCTAATAGAAAACCATTGTAAAGAAACATCAGAATCCGACTCCATAGATTACATGCATAAATTAACAACCCTAAAACAGCATTTTCTAATCAGACAAATTGTTTAACACATTCACCAAAGAAAGAACATATCCACAGTGTCTGATAAGACTTACAGAAGTGGAGTCCACATTTCCTACTACTCCTCAGGTCACTTCTTGGAATTCATTCATTGGGTGACTCAGTCAGAGCAACACAAAAACATGGGGGGAATGAGTGTATCAAATCAAATCAAATTGTATTTGCCACATGCGCCGAATACAACAGGTGAAATGCTTACTTACAAGCCCTTAAACAACAATGCAGTTTTAAGAAAAAAATGCAAATAGTCTGGGTAGCCATGATTACCTGTTCAGGAGTCTTATGGCTTGGGGGTAAAAGCTGATAAGAAGCCTTTTGGACCTAGACTTGGCGCTCTGGTACCGCTTGCCATTCAGTAGCAGAGAGAACAGTCTATGACTAGGGTGGCTGGAGTCTTTGACAATTTTTAGGGCCTTCCTCTGACACTGCCTGGTATAGAGGTCCTGGATGGCAGGAAGCTTTGCCCCAGTGATGTACTGGGCCGTACGCATTACCCTCTGTAGTGCCTTGTGGTCAGAGGCCGAGCAGTTGCCATACCAGGCGGTGATGCAACCAGTCAGGATGCTCTTGATGGTGCAGCTGTCTAACATTTTGAGGATCTGAGGACCCATGCCCAATCTTTTCAGTCTCCTGAGGGGGAATAGGATTTATCGTGCCCTCTTCACGACTGTCTTGGTGTTGTTTGGACCATGATAGTTTGTTGGTGATGTGGACACCAAGGAACTTGAAGCTCTCAACCTGTTCCACTACAGCCCCGTCGATGAGAATGGGGGCGTGCTCAGTCCTCTTTTTTTTCCTGTAGTCCACAATCATCTCCTTTGTCTTGATCACGTTGAGGGAGAGGTTGTTATCCTGGCACCACAAGGCCAGGTCTCTGACCTCCTCCCTATAAGCAGTCTCATCGTTGTCGGTGATCAGGCCTACCACTGTTGTGTCGTCGACAAACTTAATGATGGTGTTGGAGTCATGCCTGGCCATGCAGTCATGGGTGAACAGGGAGTACAGGAGGGGACTGAGCACGCACCCCTGAGGGGCCCCCGTGTTGAGGATCAGTGTGGCAGATGTGTTGTTACCTACCCTTACCACCTGGGGGCGGCCCGTCAGGAAGTCCAGGATCCAGTTGCAGAGGGAGGTGTTTAGTCCCAGGGTCATTAGCTTAGTGATGAGCTTTGAGGGCACTATGGTGTTGAATGCTGAGCTGTAGTCAATGAATAGCATTCTCACGTAGGTGTTCCTCTTGTCAAGGTGGGAAAGGGCAGTGTGGAGTGCAAAAGAGATTGCATCATCTGTGAATCTGTTGAGGCGGTATGCAAATTGGAGTGGGTCTAGGGTTTCTGGGATAATGGTGTCGATGTGAGCCATGACCAGCCTTTTAAAGCACTTCATGGCTACAGACGTGAGTTCTACCGGTCGGTAGTCATTTAGGCAGGTTATCTTAGTGTTCTTGGGCACAGGGACTGTGGTGGTCTGCTTGAAACATTACATTTACATTTACGTCATTTAGCAGACGCTCTTATCCAGAGCAACTTACAAATTGGCATAATATCATAATATGATCATCAACTAGACACGTTGGTAATGGAAACATGTTGGTATTACAGACTCAGTAACGGACATGTTGAAAATGTCAGTGAAGACACTTGCCAGTTGGTCAGCGCATGCTCGGAGCACACGTCCTGGTAATCCGTCTGGCCCTGCGGCCTTGTGAATGTTGACCTGCGTAAAAGTCTTACTCACATCGGCTACGTAGAGCGTGATCACATATTCATCCGGAACAGCTGATGCTCTCATGCATGCTTCAGTGTTGCTTGCCTCGAAGTGAGCATAGGTGTGATTTAGCTCGTCTGATAGGCTTGTGTCACTGGGCAGCTCGCGGCTGTGCTGCTCTTTGTAGTCTGTAATAGTTTTCAAGCCCTGCCACATTTGACGAGCGTCGGAGCCGGTGGAGTACGATTCTTAGTCCTGTAATGACTCTTTGCCTGTTTGATGGTTTGTCGGAGGGAATAGCGGGATTTCTTATAGGTGTCCGGGTTAGAGTCTCGCTCCTTGAAAGCGGCAGCTCTACCCTGTAGCTCAGTGCAGATGTTGCCTGTAATCCATGGCTTCTGGTTGGGGTATGTACGTACGGTCACTGTGGGGACGACGTCATCGATGCACTTATTGATGAAGCAAGTGACTGATGTGGTGTACTCCTCAATGCTATCGAGTTTTTCCCCTCTGGTTGCACATTTAACATGCTGGTAGAAATTAAGTAGAACGGATTTAAGTTCCCTGCATAAAAGCCCCGGCCACTAGGAGCGCTGCCTCTGGATGAGCGTTTTCCTGTTTACTTATTGTCACGACTTCCTCCGAAGCTGCCTCCCCTCCTTGTTCGGGCAGGCTTCGGCATTTGTCTTCACTGGCCTTCTAGCCACTGCCGCTCCATATCTCATCATTCCATTTGTCTTGTCTTGTCAATTACACACACCTGGTTCATATTCCCCTCATTAGTACGTGTTTAAGTGTTCCCTCTGCCCCCTTGTACTTGTGGGTGATTGTTCATTGTGAGGATTAGTAGCTCGGTTGAGCTCAGTATTTTGTATTGCTGGGGTATTTTCCTCGTGTGCATGTTTGTTCCAGTGCGCCTGTTTTGTGCACTGGACTGGTTACGCTGGATTACAGAATAAACTCTGTATACTGTGATTTACCCTCCTGCGCCTGACTCCTTCAAATCACGCATCAAACTTATGGCCTTATACAGCTCATAGAGTGCAATCTTAGTGCCAGCATCGGTTTGTGGAGGTAAATAGACAGCTATGAAAAATATAGATGAAAACTCTCTTAGTAAATAGTGTGGTCTACAGCTTATCATGAGATATGCTACCATAGGCGAGCAAAACCTTGAGACTTCCTTAGTATTAGATTTTATGCACAAGCTGTTGTTTACAAATATACACAGACCGCCACCCCTTGCCTTACCGGAGTCAGCCGTTCTATCCTGCCGATGTAGCGTATATCCCGCCAGCTGTATGTTATCCATGTCGTCGTTCAGCCACGACTCGGTGAAACATAAGATATTACAGTTTTTAATGTCCCGTTGGTAGGATAACCTTAATCTTAGGTCGTCCAATTTATTTTCAAATGATTGAACATTGGCTAATAGGATTGATGGAAGAGGCAGTTTACTCGCTCGCCGTCGGATCCTTACAAGGCACCTAGACCTACATCCAGATGATCTCTTTCTCATGCAAATTACGGTGATTTGGGCCTTGTCGGGTGTCTGTAGAATATCCTTTGCGTCCGACTCGATGAAGAAAAAATCTTCGTCCAATACGAGGTGAGTAATCACTGTCCTGATATCCAGAAACTATTTTGGGTCATAAGAGATGGTGGCAGAAACATTATGTACAGAATAAATTACAAATAACGCAAAAAAACACACATAATAGTACAATTGGTTAGTGGGCTGTAAAACGGCAGACATCTTCTCCAGCGCCATTTACCAGTCTGTGTGTGTGGAGAAGGAGAGAATGTTGTGTTGAATGGCTTTGTCTGTCAGACAGTGAGCGAGTCTGTAATAAAAGGAATAACAAAATATAAATAGTTATTCTGCAGAACGTCACCATTGATGAAGGCGTTGGAGTTTGGATGGAAGAAATGTGCTGCAAACAGAGTCAAGGTCCTCTTCTTAGAAGTTAGAACAAAAATGCTTCCTCTTCTATTTCTCCAGTGTATCGCAGGGCAGAGTGAACTTCATGAACTGTTTTCAAGGTGGATGGCAGACAATGTTTCTCTTCCACTCTGAGGTGCGATATGGCAGCAAATGATAGCGGACAGATATCTCTCTCTCTCTCTCTCTCTCTCTCTCTCTCTCTCTCTCTCTCTCTCTCTCTCTCTCTCTCTCTCTCTCTCTCTCTCTCTCTCTCTCTCTCTCTCTCTCTCTCTCTCTCTCTCTCTCTCTCTCTCTCTCTCTCTCTCTCTCTCTCTCTCTCTCTCTCTCTCTCTCTCTCTCTCTCTCTCTCTCTCTCTCTCTCTCTCTCTCTCTCTCTCTCTCTCTCTCTCTCTCTCAAGTATTGGGAGAATAAGAGAGCGTTACTGTAAAACTCGACTCATAAAATAGCCTACATCTGTAGTTCCTTGCATTTTCCAGAGGGTACAATGAAATGAAGACGGGTTCAATTCCAGACTTTGCCAGTGACTTGCATATTTCAGAGATTAGTTTGGGGGTTACTGTTCACTAAATCAGTCCCCGAGTTGAGTTGAGTCTCCTCAAGAAGCTGTCTGGCAACAACAAACCATTAAAAGCAGGCTTGGAATGAATTACAAAGAAACACTGAGATTCCCATTCCACTGGCATTTTGTTGATGATATAAAAAATCTGGAGTAGAAAGCTGCAGAGACTATTGCCATTATTTGTCACTCAAAACTCCCCAATGGCATAAACAGACCTTTCCTATTTTCGTATTCATATTTCTCTAATTTCAAGCACAGGGAAATATATGATAATGAATGGAAGCAAATTGCACTACAGTGCTCCTGGTACGGTATACCATTATAATCAGGAGGAAATAGACATTTCCACTAACCTCGGCCACAATAAAGGACCAGCATACTGATGTATGAACATATATTATCATCACACTGTACCATACCTCTCCACCATCCAGCAAAGTGACATTGCGATGTCTGTGCGTGTGAATTTCAGCATTTACATGTACACTGAACAAAAATATAAACGCAACATGTAAAGTGTTGGTCCCATGTTTCATGAGCTGAAATAAAAAATTCACAGAAATGTTCCATACGCACAAAAAGCTTATTTCTCTCAAATGTTGTGCACAAATGTGTTTACATCCCTGTTAGTGAGCATTTCTCTTTGGCCAAGATAATGCATCCACCTGACAGGTGTGGCATATCAAGAAGCTGATTAAACAGCATGATCATTACACAGGTGCACCTTGTACTGGGTACAATAAAAGGCCACTCTGCATGTCCACCAGAGCTGTTGCTAGAGAATGTAATGTTAATTTCTCTACCATAAGCTGCCTCCAATGTCGTTTTAGAGAATTTGGCAGTACGTCCTACCGGCCTCACAACAGCAAACCACGTGTAACCACACCAGCTCAGGACCTCCACATCTCGCACCCCTGCCCAGTCATGTGAAATCCATAGATTAGGGCCTAATTTATTTATTTTAATTGACTGATTTCCTTATATGAACTGTAACTCAGTAAAATCAATGAAATTGTTGCATGTTGCGTTTATATTTTTGTTGAATATATATGATAGAAATCACAATGTAGCATATTCGTGTTATGCCAGCCAGTATGTAAAGCTAGTGATACTTATAATAGAGGGGACAGGGAGAGTGCTACTGTATTCCCTCTCCACTTTCATTGGTAAAGGAAAACTCTGCACTGGGCTCCTGGAGAGTGAAAAGATAAGGCGTCAGAAGGCGCCCATCATCGCCACGCCAACCACTCTTATCTGTTTGGAGTTTCTTTTTTAACTCTCCTGCCATTTAATTTTGAATCGTGGAGATGATGAGGATTCTCTACTCTTGCCTCTTCAAATTAGGACACTTTCCATGGATAATGATGGCGATCATGATATTGGACAGACTTTCATTTCATTTAAAAATATGTACAGTGAGGGAAAAAAGTATTTGATCCCCTGCTGATTTTGTACATTTACCCACTGACAAAGAAATGATCAGTCTATAATTTTAATGGTAGGTTTATTTGAACAGTGAGAGACAGAATAACAACAAAAAAATCCAGAAAAGTGCATGTCAAATATGTTATGAATTCATTTGCATTTTAATGAGGGAAATTATTATTTGACCCCCTCTCAATCAGAAAGATTTCTGGCTCCCAGGCGTCTTTTATACAGGTAATGAGCTGAGATTAGGAGCACACTCTTAAAGGGAGTGAAGCAATCAATCAATCAGATTCCAAACTCTCCACCATGGCCAAGACCAAAGAGCTCTCCAAGGATGTCAGGGACAAGATTGTAGACGTAGACAAGGCTGGAATGGGCTACAAGACCATCGCCAAGCAGCTTGGTGAGAAGGTGACAACAGTTGGTGCGATTATTCGCAAATGGAAGAAACACAAAAGACCTGTCAATCTCCCTCAGCCTGGGGCTCCATCCAAGATCTCACCTTGTGGAGTTGCAATGATCATGAGAACGGTGAGGAATCAGCCCAGAACTACACGGGAGGATCTTGTCAATGATCTCAAGGCAGCTGGACCATAGTCACCAAGAAAACAATTGGTAATACACTATGCCGTGAAGGACTGGAATTCTGCAGCGCTCGCAATGTCCCCCTGCTCAAGAAAGCACATATACAGGGCCATCTGAAGTTTGCCAATGAACATCTGAATGATTCAGAGGAGAACTGGGTGAAAGTGTTGTGGTCAGATGAGACCAAAATCGAGTTATTTGGCATCAACTCAACTCGCCGTGTTTGGAGGAGGAGGAATGCTGCCTATGACCTCAAGAACACCATCCCCACCGTCAAACATGGAGGTGGAAACATTATGGTTTGGGGGTGTTTTTCTGCTAAGGGGACAGGACAACTTCACTGCATCAAAGGGACGATGGACGGGGCCATGTACCGTCAAATCTTGGGTGAGAACCTCCTTCCCTCAGCCAGGGCATTGACAATGGGTCATGAATGGGTATTCCAGCATGACAATGAGCCAAAACACATGGCCAAGGCAACAAGGGAGTGGCTCAAGAAGAAGCACATTAAGGTCCTGGAGTGGCCTAGCCAGTCTCCAGACCTTAATCCCATAGAAAATCTGTGGAGGGAGCTGAAGGTTCGAGTTGCCAAACGTCAGCCTCGAAAACCTTAATGTCTTGGAGAAGATCTGCAAAGAGGAGTGGGACAAAAGCCCTCCTGAGATGTGTGCAAACCTGGTGGCCATCTACAAGAAATGTCTGACCTCTGTGATTGCCAACAAGGGTTTTGCCACCAAATACTAAGTCATGTTTTGCAGAGGGGTCAAATACTTATTTCCCTCATTAAAATGCAAATCAATTTATAACATTTTTGACATGCGTTTTTCTGGATTTTTTTGTTGTTCTTCTGTCTCTCACTGTTCAAATAAACCTACCATTAAAATTAAAGACAGATCATTTCTTTGTCAGTGGGCAAACGTACAAAATCAGCAGGGGATCAAATACTTTTTTCCCTCACTGTATATATTTTCATAGAGATTGTTTTTTTATGAAGACAATACTGGCCTTGAAGAGAATCAGAGAATGTTGGCTAGCTTGTTGCGTTTATATTTTCCCAGATCTGTTTGTGCTGTCTTGCCAACTCCTATGTTAATTGGCATGCATTGGCAAGACAGCACAAACAGATCTGGAACTAGGCTAGCCACAGTATAAAACAGCAACATGACATTTACATTTACGTCATTTAGCAGACGCTCTTATCCAGAGCGACTTACAAATTGGTGCATTCACCTTATAGCCAGTGGGATAACCACTTTACAATATGTATTTTTTATTTTTTTATTTTTTTGGGGTGGGGTGGGGTAAGGGGGGGATAGAAGGATTACTTTATCCTATCCCAGGTATTCCTTAAAGAGGTGGGGTTTCAAGTGACTCCGGAAGGTGGTGAGTGACTCCGCTGTTCTGGCGTCGTGAGGGAGCTTGTTCCACCATTGGGGTGCCAGAGCAGCGAACAGTTTTGACTGGGCTGAGCGGAACTGTGCTTCCGCAGAGGTAGGGGGGCCAGCAGGCCAGAGGTGGATGAACGCAATGCCCTCGTTTGGGTGTAGGGTCTGATCAGAGCCTGAAGGTACGGAGGTGCCGTTCCCCTCACAGCTCCATAGGCAAGCACCATGGTCTTGTAGCAGATGCGAGCTTCAACTGGAAGCCAGTGGAGTGTGCGGAGGAGCGGAGTGACGTGAGAGAACTTGGGAAGGTTGAACACCAGACGGGCTGCGGCATTCTGGATGAGTTGTATGGGTTTAATGGCACAGGCAGGGAGCCCAGCCAGCAGCGAGTTGCAGTAATCCAGACGGGAGATGACAAGTGCCTGGATTAGGACCTGTGCTGCTTCCTGTGTAAGGCAGGGTCGTACTCTCCGAATGTTGTAGAGCATGAACCTACAGGATCGGGTCACCACCTTGATGTTAGCGGAGAACAACAGGGTGTTGTCCAGGGTCATGCCAAGGCTCTTCGCACTCTGGGAGGAGGACACAACGGAGTTGTCAACCGTGATGGCGAGATCATGGAATGGGCAGTCCTTCCCCGGGAGGAAGAGCAGCTCCGCCTTGCCGAGGTTCAGCTTGAGGTGGTGATCCGTCATCCACACTGATATGTCTGCCAGACATGCAGAGATGGGATTTGCCACCTGGTTATCAGAAGGGGGAAAGGAGAAGATTAGTTGTGTGTCGTCTGCGTAGCAATGATAGGAGAGGCCATGTGAGGATATGACAGAGCCAAGTGACTTGGTGTATAGCGAGAATAGGAGAGGGCCTAGAACTGAGCCCTGGGGGACACCAGTGGTGAGAGCACGTGGTGCGGAGACAGATTCTCGCCACGCCACTTGGTAGGAGCGACCGGTCAGGTAGGACGCAATCCAAGAGTGAGCCGCGCCGGAGATGCCCAACTCAGAGAGGGTGGAGAGAAGGATCTGATGGTTCACAGTATCAAAGGCAGCAGACAGGTCTAGAAGGACAAGAGCAGAGGAGAGAGAGTTAGCTTTGGCAGTGCGGAGAGCCTCTGTGACACAGAGAAGAGCAGTCTCAGTTGAATGACCAGTCTTGAAACCTGACTGGTTTGGATCAAGAAGGTAATTCTGAGAGAGATAGCAAGAGAGTTGGCTAAAGACGGCACGCTCAAGAGTTTGAGAGAAAAGAAAGAAGGGATACTGGTCTGTAGTTGTTGACATCAGAGGGATCGAGTGTTGGTTTTTTGAGAAGGGGTGCAACTCTCGCTCTCTTGAAGACGGAAGGAACATTGCCAGCGAGGTGAGGTAAGGGAGAAGGTCACCGGAGATGGTCTGGAGAAGAGAGGAGGGGATAGGGTCAAGCGGGCAGGTTGTTGGGCGGCCGGCCGTCACAAGTCGCAAGATTTCATCTGGAGAGAGAGGGGAGAAAGAAGTCAAAGCATAGGGTAGGGCAGTGTGAGCAGGACCAGCAGTGTCATTTGACTTAACAGACGAGGATCGGATGTCTTCAACCTTCTTTTCAAAATGGTTGACGAAGTCATCCACAGAGAGGGAGGAGGGGGGATTCAGCAGGGAGGAGAAGGTGGCAAAGAGCTTCCTTTATTTAGAGTGGTAGAAAGTGGCTTTAGCAGCAGAAACAGATGAAGAAAATGTAGAGAGGAGGGAGTGAAAAGATGCCAGGTCTGCAGGGAGTCTAGTTTTCCTCCATTTCCGCTCGGCTGCCCGGAGCCCTGTTCTGTGAGCTCGCAATGAGTCGTCAAGCCACGGAGCAAGAGGGGAGGACCGAGCCGGCCGGGAGGATAGGGGACATAGAGAGTCAAAGGATGCAGAAAGGGAGGAGAGGAGGGTTGAGGAGGCAGAATCAGGAGATTGGAGGGAGAAGGATTGAGCAGAGGGAAGAGATGATAGGATGGAAGAGGAGAGAGTAGCGGGAGAGAGAGAGCGAAGGTTGCGACGGCGCATTACCATCTGAGTAGGGGCAGAGTGAGTAGTGTTGGAGGAGAGCGAGAGAGAAAAGGATACAAAGTAGTGGTCGGAGACATGGAGGGGAGTTGCAGTGAGATTAGTAGAAGAACAGCATCTAGTAAAGATGAGTTCAAGCGTATTGCCTGCCTTGTGAGTAGGGGGGGACGGTGAGAGGGTGAGGTCAAAAGAGGAGAGGAGTGGAAAGAAGGAGGCAGAGAGAAATGAGTCAAAGGTAGACGTAGGGAGGTTAAAGTCACCCAGGACTGTGAGGGGTGAGCCATCCTCAGGAAAGGAACTTATCAAGGCGTCAAGCTCATTGATGAACTCTCCAAGGGAACCTGGAGGGCGATAAATGACAAGGATGTTAAGCTGGAATGGGCTAGTGACTGACAGCATGGAATTCAAATGAGGAGATAGACAGATGGGTCAGGGGAGAAAGAGAGAATGTCCACTTGGGAGAGATGAGGATTCCTGTGCCACCACCCCGCTGACCAGATGCTCTCGGGTATGTGAGAACACATGGTCAGACGAGGAGAGAGCAGTAGGAGTAGCAGTGTTTTCAGTGGTAATCCATGTTTCTGTCAGCGCCAAGAAGTCGAGGGACTGGAGGGTAGCATAGGCTGAGATGAACTATGCCTTGTTGGCCGCAGAACGGCAGTTCCAGAGGCTGCCGGAGACCTGGAACTCCACGTGGGTCGTGCGTGCAGGAACCACCAGGTTAGAGAGGCAGCAGCCACGCGGTGTGAGGCGTTTGTATAGCCTGTGCGAAGAGGAGAGAACAGGGATAGACAGAGGCATAGTTGACAGGCTACAGAAAATGGCTACAATAATGCAAAGGAGATCGGAATGAAATGAACTAAACATCTGGGAAAGCGAGAGAACGGGGCCTCCCTCACTTATGTTTCACTGAAACACCCAAATATAACTCTCCCAACTTCCACCTCAGAAACTATAATTGTTGTAAACTACAGCGGTTCAATGTTTTCTAGGAATTGACTAACTTAGTTTATTCAGCCTGCTAACTTGGTACAGTATTCTTCCGTGAAAACCGTCCAGGGCACCTAGTCCTATGACATCACAGCCAACTAGCATGCCAGCCTCCAACAACACGGTTTAGCATCAATACTCGGCCACAACAAACCACCAGTGTGTTAACATGCCAAGCAGATCATACGTGTCCATGTCTAACGTTGTGGGTTAGTCCCGACAGCTTGAGCGAGTCCGTCGTCAACTTATTCAGCCAGTTAGTTAGCTAGAATAGTTAGCATACTAGCTAGCCATTGCTTTCTGCCAACGAAAAAAAATAATCCACCCACGGCACGAACACACAGAGAGAGCCAAGCTAACGTTAACTAGTCACCCATGTCCCAAATTCCCTTGAACGACTCTGGCTACCAGTGTGTAAAAAACAAAACACAAATGTAGGTTTAACTTACCCCTAGCAGCTACTGTTAGCTAGCCAAGTGCAAAGCTAGCCACTGAATTTACTCAGCCAGTTCGCGTCTGTTCGCTAGGTCGTTCCAGCTATTGTTTAGTAGCTATCCAGGTAGCAACAAGACTCACATGCAAGGGAAAAAATGGCAACTTACCTACGCATCAAATTGGTCTTTGTTCCCCAATGAATATCGGTTGTATTACAATGTTAGAAAAGTGGAAAATGAACATCCATTGATATCTGCTAGTGGTGTGAAGCCAATTACCATATAATTGAAATGCAACAGGCAGATAATGAAAGAGGCTCAATGCTACAATTCGTAATGGATAATAAAAAGTCTATAATATTGAATCCCTGATGTGAGTATACAATAGCCGTCACTCAGCTAATAGCTCCAGTACTTATCAGGGCTTTTCTATAACAATGATGTTGATGTTTGGATGAACATTCAGTGAAAATTAAGGGGAGGGTGGTTGGCTTGACACCAACTTAGTCAATTACTTTTGAGGGGTTGGGGTTGGAGCACTGAGCCTGTCCAAACTGGCTACTAGTATTTAGATACTGAATCAGTTGATTTCCATTCACATTGTCCTTTCCAGCATGGTTCCACCAACTGTTGTGGTGTTGTATCCAGGCCAGCACAGTATAGTACAGCTTGGCTTGGCTCAGTTTGGTTGATCTAAGTAGTGTTAGAACGAAGGGTACTAGAGGTACTCACCTTTTCACCCAGAGCCTTGAGGCTGTACAGGAACCCCGGCCAGAAGTCTTTGAAGAGCGGCCGGTCGATCTTTTTCAGAGTGTCCTTGGTGCTGGCATCCACACTCACATACAGCTGGGTCACCGGTACCAGACTCCTGGAGGGGAAGAGGTCAGAGAGAAATAAGAAGATACGGGGATGGGATGAGATAGAGAGAGCGAGAGGGGGGGAGACAGGGAGAGAAAGAGAATGAGGGGATAGTGAGTGAGAGAGATCACAGTGAGAGAGAGCGAGAGAGAAATCAGTGTGTGACACAGCAGGGGAAAAACATTTTAGTTTGCGCCACCTCACTCTTCCTCTCTTCCTTGAGTTTGGCAGTCTGCCAAGACGATTTTGCACCTCAACATGTTAACCAGTGAATGTTACTGGATTACTGTCGACTCCAATAACGCCACAGGATTGGGTTCTCTCTCCGGAGAGATCAATCAAATGCAAATCAATCAAATGTATTTATAAAGCCCTTTTTACACCCAGCAGTTGTCACAAAGTGCTTATACAGAAACCAAACCTAAAAATCCCAGAGAGCAAGCAATGCAGATGTAGAAGCACGGTGGTTAGGAAAAACTCCCTAGAAAGGCAGGAACCTAGGAAGAAACTTAGAGAGGAACCAGGCTCTGAGGGGTGGCCAGTCCTCTTCTGGCTGTGCCGGGTGGAGATTATAAAAGTACATGGCAATTAAGGCCAGATCGTTCTTCAAGATGTTCAAACGTTCATAGATGACCAGCAGGGTCAAATAATAATCACAGTGGTTATATAGGGTGCAACAGGTTAGCACCTCAGGAGTAAATGTCAGTTGGCTTTTCATTGCCAAACATTCAGCGGTTGAGACAGCAGGTCTGGGACAAGGCAGAACAGCAGAAACTGGATCAGCAGCACGGCAAGGTAGCACGTCCGGTGAACAGGTCAGGCTTCCATAGCCGCGGGCAGAACAGCAGAAACTGGATCAGCAGCACAACCAGGACAGCAAGGAGTCGTCAGGCCAAGTAGTCCTGAGGCATGGTCCTAGGGCTCAGATATGACAGCCTGACCCTAGCCCCCCAGCACATAGACTATTGCGGCATAGATACTGGAGACTGAGATGGGGAGACGGGGGGTACGACAACACTGTGGCCCCGTCCAAAGTTACCCCCAGACAGGGCCAAGTACAGTGAGGGAAAAAATTATTTAATCCCCTGCTGATTTTGTACGTTTGCCCACTGACAAAGACATGATCAGTCTATAATTTTAATGGTAGGTTTATTTGAACAGTGAGAGACAGAATAACAACAAAAAAATCCAGATAAAAACGCATGTCAAAAATGTTATAAATTGATTTGCATTTTAAGGAGGGAAATAAGTATTTAAAACATGACTTAGTACTTGGTGGAAAAACCCTTGTTGGCGATCACAGATTTCAGACATTTCTTGTAGTTGGCCACCAGGTTTGCACACATATCAGGAGGGATTTTGCCCCACTCCTCTTTGCAGATCTTCTCCAAGTCATTAAGGTTTCGAGGCTGACGTTTGGCAACTCGAACCTTCACCTCCCTCCACAGATTTTCTATGGGATTAAGGTCTGGAGACTGGCTAGGCCACTCCTGGACCTTAATGTGCTTCTTCTTGAGCCACTCCTTTGTTGCCTTGGCCGTGTGTTTTGGGTCATTGTCATGCTGGAATACCCATCCACGACCCATTTTCAATGCCCTGGCTGAGGGAAGGAGGTTCTCACCCAAGATTTGACGGTACATGGCCCCGTCCATTGTCCCTTTGATGCGGTGAAGTTGTCCTGTCCCCTTAGCAGAAAAACACCCCCAAAGCATAATGTTTCCACCTCCATGTTTGACGGTAGGGATGGTGTTCTTGGGGTCATAGGCAGCATTCCTCCTCCAAATACGGCGAGTTGAGTTGATGCCAAAGAGCTCGATTTTGGTCTCATCTGACCACAACACTTTCACCCAGTTCTCCTCTGAATCATTCAGATGTTCATTGGCAAACTATGGTCCCAGCTGCCTTGAGATCATTGACAAGATCCTCCCGTGTAGTTCTGGGCTGATTCCTCACCGTTCTCATGATCATTGCAACTCCACGAGGTGAGATCTTGCATGGAGCCCCAGGCCGAGGGAGATTGACTGTTCTTTTGTGTTTCTTCCATTTGCCAACTGTTGCCACCTTCTCACAAAGCTGCTTGGTGATGGTCTTGTAGCCCATTCCAGCCTCGTGTAGGTCTACAATCTTGTCCCTGACATCCTTGGAGAGCTCTTTGGTCTTGGCCATGGTGGAGAGTTTGGAATCTGATTGATTGATTGCTTCTGTGGACAGGTGTCTTTTATACAGGTAACACGCTGAGATTAGGAGCACTCCCTTTAAGAGTGTGCTCCTAATTTCAGCTCGTTACCTGTATAAAAGACACCTGGGAGCCAGAAATCTTTCTGATTGAGAGGGGGTCAAATGCTTATTTCCCTCATTAAAATGCAAATCAATTTATAACATTTTTGACATGCGTTTTTCTGGATTTTTGTTGTTGTTATTCTGTCTCTCACTGTTCAAATAAACCTACCATTAAAATTATAGACTGATAATTTCTTTGTCAGTGGGCAAACGTACAAAATCAGCAGGGGATCGAATACTTTTTTCCCTCACTGTATAGCCCACGAAGATCTCCCCCACCGAACGGCCGAGGACAGAAAGGATGGGAGAGCGCGAGCAAGCCAGTGACTCAGTCCTCATAATAGGGTCAGAGGTAGAGAATCCCAATGGAGAGAGGGGAGCCAGCCAAGCAGAGATGGCAAGGGTGGTTCGTCACTCCAGTGCCTTGCCGTTCACCTTCGCAGCCCTGGGCAAGACTATACTCAATCATAGGACCTACTTAAGAGATGAGTCTTCAGTAAAGACTTAAAGGTTGAGACCGAGTCTGCATCTCTCACATGGATCGGCAGACCTTTCCATACAAATTTTACTCCATAGGAGTAAGCCCTGCCTCTAGCTGTTTGCTTAGAAATTCTAGGAACAATAAGGAGGCCTGCATCTTGTGACCGCAGTGTACGTGTAGGTATGTACGGCAGGACTAAAAGCATGGATTAGCTTTACTGCATAAGTTTTGGACAAAAAGTGTCAGATTTTTGCAATGTTACGAAGATGGAAAAAGGCTGCTCTTGAAATATTTTTGATATGTTCCTCAAAAGAAAGATCAGGGTCCAGAGTAATGATGAGGTCCTTCACAGTTTTATTTGAGACTACTGTACATCCATCGAGATTGAATGTCAGATCGACATCAGATCTCTTTGTTTCTTGGGACTTAGAACTAGCATCTCTGTTTTGTCCAAGATTAAAAGTAAAACATTTGACGCCATCCACTTCCTTATGTCTGAAACACAGGCTTCCAGGGTAGGCAATTTTGGGGCTTCACCATGTTTCATCGAAATGTACAGCTGTTTGTCATCTGCATAGCAGTGAAAGTTGACATTGTGTTTCCGAATGATATCACCAAGAGGTAGCATATATAGTGAAAACAATAGTGGTCCTAGAACGGAACCTTGAGGATCACCAAAACTTAGCATTGATTTGTCAGAGAACAAACCATCCACAGAGACGAATTGATATCTTTCCGACAGATAAGATCTAAACCAGGCAAGAACTTGTCCGCGTAGACCAATTACAGTTTCCAATCTCTCCAAAAGAATGTGGTGATCGATAGCATAGAAAGCAGCACTAAGGTCTAGGAGCACGAGGACAGATGCAGAGCCTTGATCTGACGCCATTAAAAGGTCATTTACCACCTTCACAAGTGCTGTCTCAGTACTATGATCGGGTCTAAAACCAGACTGGAGAAGGATATAGAAAAGGAGAGAGAGCGCACAGTCGTTTAGTATTCAGGTATTTTTTGAGAGGGGAGGCTTGATTGCAATTGGCTGTCAACTGCCAGTACAGCAGCAGGAGGATGTAGCTACATGAGTAACAAAGGGAACAGACAATGTCAGAGGTTTGGTAGAGGTTGTAACCACACAAACAACACTTTTAACTCCAATAAATATCCCACAGTACAACCATAGTAATTACCCAGAGTGGCAAGGACACAGGCAATGACAGAGTTCAATTAGCCAAATAAGCAATTGTTGGAAGGATTCTGCACACACACACACACACACACACACACACACACACACACACACACACACACACACACACACACAGACACACACACACACCTCCCCTTCCCTAAGTGAACACTTGCAGTTTCCAATCAAAGTCATGTCTGGGCATCTGACTCGATAAATTCAGACAGCTTGTCCATGGCTGTGGGTAGTGTCAGGTGGTGCTTGAGGATGATTGATGGAAGCTGTCCCCCCCATCGCCTACTCTGACAGACCAGGGAGCGGGGACCATACTGTAAGTCAGGTCTCTGACAGACAAGGCAGGGCCACAGCTAATCACACAATATGATGACAGACAAGGCAGGGCCACAGCCAATGACATGATAGGATGACAGACAAGGCAGGGCAACATCCAATGACATGATAGGATGACAGACAAGGCAGGGCCACAGCCAATGACACAATAAGATGACCTGGCAGGAACAAGCTGTCTGGATGGGCGTCTGCCTGGGAAGAATGATCTGTTTGAATGTGATTCAAAGGTCAGAGGGGGGCTTTGAATCAGGGACCACCAAGGTAAATATGTGGGCATGAGGGTCGATGTTTACGTCTAAAACTGATACGTATCTGGAGGTCAGCGCTTTGGCAATAAGATGGCAACTGAGGAACCTTAGTATTGTACAGGTAAGACGTTCCAAAAATCCTGATGCCATCAAAATAAAATGTCCTTAGTCTTGAGCCTCTGTGCCTGTGTGTCAACGTCACCTTAGATGACAACATTAACATAACAAAAACGTGAGCAGAGTGTCACAGTGCTGTAGGTAGCCGTAGCAATGAATAATGCACTTTCAATGCACATCAAATGTCATTTCAGCTTTCTCATAGGAACGGAAGAGAAACGTTGTACTGTAGGAACATTGGGGGCACGTTGTAGAAAAGTTGGGGGGACGTTGTAGGAACATTGGGAGGACGTTGAGTCAGTGACACAGGCAAGTGGAGCAGTCAGCGCCTCTCCAAGTCTGCTCTATTCAGCAGTCAGTTCCAAAGAGGTTTTAATTGTGTGTTGCCACAGTGTTCTGTTCTGTCCTCAGAATGCTTAGCAGAGCAGAACGGTGTCTTCTACAGGGGAGAGAGAGACATTCTGAACTGACATGAGTGTGCTGTTGTGTTCTCTTGTTCCCCCGACTCAGACACTTAACCTGCTTCTCTCAATGTGCTCCTCAACGCCCCGCCTGTCGATAAGGGGTCTGTGTGTGTGTGTGTGTTCGTGTATGTGTGGCTTTGTGTGTACAAAACATTAAGAACACCTTCCTAATATTGAGTTGCGTGAAAAACCCAGCATTGTTGCATTTCTTGACAAACCGGTGTGCCTGGCACCTATTACCATACCCCGTTCAAAAGGCACTTACATATTTTGTCTTGCCCATTCACCCTATGAATGGCTCACATACACAATCCATGTCTCAATTGTCTCAAGGCCTAAAAATGTTTATTTAACCTGTTCCTCCCCTTCATCTACACTGATTGAAGTGGATTTAACAAGTGACATTAATAAGGGATCATAGCTTTCACCTGGTCAGTCTACGTCATGGAAAGAGTTGGTGTTCTTAATGTTTTGTAGACTCAGTGTGACTGTGTGTACTCAAGGACATGCAAGGTGAAGATGTATTTTTCCATTAGGCCAGGAGCGCAGGGGGGACACCTAAGGCACCGTGCTGGTATATAGACGGAGACAATGCTAGGCTGACAGACACAGTTGAAACTGTGATTTGCAATTCTGTTCCAGATTGTTACGTATACAGGTATCCTGTATGTGTATATATTTATTTATTTTTATTTTTTTATTTTGGGGGGGGGGGGGGTAGATCAGCTTTAATATTGCAGATAGATTGTAACTTCCATCAATGTAATTGTCTGCATCACTTCTAATCCCCCATATGTTTTTTTTCTTCTCGCAAATATATATACTGTACATACATACATATACACATACCTAATTTACATATAAATACATATACATACATATATACATATCCTTTATTACTTTACAACCCCACCACCCCTTCCCTAATTGGAGTAAACTACTGAACAACAACGCTTAGACCTCTACTTCCAGCTTATACATACTATATACATTTTATGGACACAGTCAATTTTACAATAATTATATTTTGTTTGTTTTTACTCCTGAACTTCCTCTACCCTCAACCTCTCCGATCATTTTCATGATGTCCATCCGGTTTGCTTCTATATGCCATATCTTTCTAACTGTGCTCTTTCACAAAAGCTCTCAACCTATAACCTATATACACTGCCCAAAAAAATAAAGGGAACACTTAAACAACACAATGTAACTCCAAGTCAATCACACTTCTGTGAAATCAAACGGTCCACTTAGGAAGCAACACTGATTGACAATACATTTCACATGCTGTTGTGCAAATGGAATAGACAACAGGTGGAAATTATAGGCAATTAGCAAGACACCCCCAATAAAGGACTGGTTTTGCAGGTGGTGACCACAGACCACTTCTCAGTTCCTATGCTTCCTGGCTGATGTTTTGGTCACTTTTGAATGCTGGCCGTGCTTTCACTCTAGTGGTAGCATGAGACGGAGTCTACAACCCACACAAGTGGCTCAGGTAGTGCAGCTCATCCAGGATGGCACATCAATGCGAGCTGTGGCAAGAAGGTTTGCTGTGTCTGTCAGCATAGTGTCCAGAGCATGGAGGCGCTACCAGGAGACAGGCCAGTACATCAGGAGACATGGAGGAGGCCGTAGGAGGGCAACAACCCAGCAGCAGGACTGCTACCTCCGCCTTTGTGCAAGGAGGAGCAGGAGGAGGACTGCCAGAGCCCTGCAAAATGACCTCCAGCAGGCCACAAATGTGCATGTGTCTGCTCAAACGGTCAGAAACAGACTCCATGAGGGTGGTATGAGGGCCCGGCAAATTTGCCACTGGCGCCCCGTGCTCTTCACAGATGAAAGCAGGTTCACACTGAGCACATGTGACAGACGTGACAGAGTCTGGAGACGCCGTGGAGAACGTTCTGCTGCCTGCAACATCCTCCAGCATGACCGGTTTGGCGGTGGGTCAGTCATGGTGTGGGGTGGCATTTCTTTGGGTGGCCGCACAGCCCTCCATGTGCTCGCTAGAGGTAGCCTGACTGCCATTAGGTACCGAGATGAGATCCTCAGACCCCTTGTGAGACCATATGCTGGTGCAGTTGGCCCTGGGTTGCTCCTAATGCAAGACAATGCTATACCTCATGTGGCTGGAGTGTGTCAGCAGTTCCTGCAAGAGGAAGGCATTGATGCTATGGACTGGCCCGCCCGTTCACCAGACCTGAATCCAATTGAGCACATCTGGGACATCATGTCTCGCTCCATCCACCAGACTGTCCAGGAGTTGCACCAGACTGTCCAGGAGTTGGCGGATGCTTTAGTCCAGGTCTGGGAGGAGATCCCTCAGGAGACCATCCGCCACCTCATCAGGAGCATGCCCAGGCATTGTAGGGAGGTAATACAGGCACGTGGAGGCCGCACACACTACTGAGCCTCATTTTGACTTGTTTTAAGGACATTACATCAAAAAGTTGGATCAGCCTGTAGTGTGGTTTTCCACTTTAATTTTGAGGGTGACTCCAAATCCAGACCTCCATGGGTTGATACATTTGATTTCCATTGATCATTTTTGTGTGATTTTGTTGTCAGCACATTCAACTATGTAAAGAAAAAAGTATTTAATAAGATTATTTCATTCATTCAGATCTAGGATGTGTTATTTTAGTGTTCCCTTAATTTTTTTGAGCAGTGTACTTATTATGGACACATTGTTTCTACAGATTGTAAATTGAAAATAATTTGTTTTGCTAAAAGTATTATTATATTATTGATCGATTGACTATGACTTTTCAGATCACCCAGTAGTGCTATCTGCAGGGTTAGCTCCAGGTAAATATTGCAATCCTTCAGCCATTCCTGGACCTGTGTCCAAAAACAAGCTACAAATGGACAGTACCAAAACAAATGATCTAATGATTCTGTCTCTTCGCAGCTGTCAATCCTTTGGTCCTTAAATGAAACTGGTATACTTTTTTATTTATCACAATTGTCTTTAACCAATTATGTTCTTTAATGCAGGGCCGACAGACAAGTTCCTTACTTTTCCCCCCTTCCACTTTCCTCTTCCATTTTTGCGGTAATGCTGCAATTATTTGGTTGTAATTTTGGGTAGAGCAGACATTTCCATTTGTTTTTGTTAGCTGCATGTGCGACATAACCCCACCAGTCCTACCTATGATATCATTAACGAAGACTATACCTTTTTTAAACATGTTTTCTAAAAATAATGTTTTTTTATCAATTAGTATATTTGAGTATGTGTATGTGTTTTTCCTCTCCTTCTGCCCTATTCACAGGTGTCCCTTGTGTTCCTGATTGGTGGTCGTTGGTGTGTTCTACCTGTCAGTCGTCAGTTAATCTGCTGATTGCTGAGGCGGACCAATCAGTGGACACTCCCCCTGATTGCACCACCTGTTTCTGGTTTTCATTACCCAATCACATCCCACATCCCCTGGTTTAAAAACCCAGTCAGTTGTGGGTTTTTTCTTGCTTTCTCATACATTAGGCTACACAGACCTTTTTGATAGACAGACTACCTTTGTTCCTTCATACACCACATAGTCATAGCCCATACATCTCACTTTGTCCTGTTCCATGTGAGTATGTATTACTGTGGTGTCTTGTTGCTATTGTCTAGTCACTTGTTTGCTGTTTAGTCCCTATTGTACTTATGTTTGTTTGCCTGGGAAAAGGGGATTTTTAGGAAGTCGCCCTTGGGCATACACTGTTTCTGTATGATAAGTTGGATTAAGGAATAAAGACAGACACCAATGTTCAGTTCAATAGCCTTGTTAAGCCTTGTACAAATCCCTACGCGTGGAGTCTGGGGAACAGTCCAACTAGTCGATTACCTATCAACTAGACTCCGTAACATCATCCTTTTCAATAGAAAGTGCAAACATAACGGCATAACATTGCGTTCTTAACAGTCAAGTCATAACAATTGAAAAGCATGACATTTTCTTTTTACTTCAGCTGTCATCTTCCTTTTTAATTTTTTTTTTTTTTTTTTAAATTTTTTTTTGTTAAATTTTTTGAAATATTTTTTTTTAAATTAACAGACAACAAGTTAAGTCTCTTGCTTACAGAGTAAGCCTGTCCGGTGGCTTGCACAGCCGACCCACCCGTGAGTAAGTATTGGCTCTGACAGGGGTAGGATTAGGGCCACGAGCTGGAGAGTTTGGTGGGGTAGAAGCTTCACCTTCAGTTGGCTCATGTCTCAATTCTGCACCCCTTACCCTTAGGCCTGGACTGTGATCCAGCTCATCTAAGTGAGTGTATGGCATGTTCTGGTTTGTCTGCTCTGCTACGCGCAGATCCACCCGATTGCGACGATAGAGGGAGCCACCAACATCCACCAGGTAAGAACGTGGTGCAACTCTCTGTAGGCATGTGCCCAGCCTCCAAAGTCCTGTGTGGTCTCCCGGCAGCGGTTTCATCCTTATAGTTTCACCCACCTCCAGCTCTGGTAGGTCTCGAGCAGTCCGGTCGTAGAAGCACTTAGCGAGCTGCTTTCTGTGACGCAGTTTGTCCGTGACGCCAACCATGACGCAGGGCTCAAGTAGCTTGTTAGCTACGGGGATAGTAGTCTTCAGACGTCTGGACAGAAGGCGTTGTGCTGGGCTGCTGTCCATGTTTTCGGTGGGTGTGTTCCTCCACTGTAAGATCGCTTTCCATGGGTCGTTGCTGTCGCGCAAGGCCCTGCTTAACAGGTTTTTTGCAATCTTGACAGCTGATTCTGCCTTGCCATTTGCTTTTGGGTGTCTTGGAGAGGAGGTCACGTGGTCAAACTCCCATTCTGAGGCGAAACGCTTGAACTGTGCAGTGAATTGTGGGCCATTGTCCGTGATTACCTTGTCAGGCTGACCTTGCCTTGCAAACTGCGCCTTGCAGCGCTTTATGACCGTCTCTGCGGACAAGTCAGGGAGCAGTTCAATTTCCCAAAAGTCAGAGTAATGATCAACGAGGAGAAGATAGTCCTTTTGTCTGTGGCTGAATAAGTCCATGCTGATGATTTGCCAGGCCCTTGTGGGCAGTTCGTGTGACATCATGGTTTCCTTTTGCTGTTCATGAGCGTACTCGTTGCATGTGGTACAGTTGCTGACAAAGTCTTTAATTTCTGCTTGCATGTTTGGCCAGTATAATGTTTCACGAGCCTGACGGTAGCATGCGTCACCTCCGACGTGACTGGAGTGTATGCGGGTAAGCATCTCTGGACGTAGTGATTTGGGAATAATGACCTTCTGACCTCTGAACAAGACGCCATTTTGCACACTGATCTCATCTCGAAAGGTCCAGTATTCTCTCACTGTGAAAGGTGTCTCCTCTTTCAGATATGGCCAACCTGCTAGAGCCATGGACTTCAGTGACTGTAGGTGTTCGTCCTTGTCAGTATGTTGCCTGATCTGGGCTAGGCGGTGATCTGTCACGTTTAAGTAGTCTGCCTGATTGATCTGTTGAACATCTTGTTGTTCCTGCTGTAGCGAGCAGATGGCCTGCCGCTGATAGGCAGTGCCTCTACCTGTACATTGTGCTGTTGCCCTGCTCAGTGTGTCGCTGATGTACATCTCAGGTCCTGGCTTGTAAATGACCTTCAGGCTGTAGTTTTGCAGAGTCAGGAGCATACTTTGAAGCCTCTTGGGCGCGTTGAGGAGAGGTTTACTGAATATGGCAATGAGTGGTTTGTGGTCAGTTTCAGCGGTGACCAGCTCTCGACCATATAAGTAGTGATGGAATCGCTGGCAGGAGAAGACGATGCTGAGGCACTCTTTCTCAATTTGTGCATAGTTTTGTTCGGTGGGGGTGAGCGCTCTCGAGGCAACGCAACGGGCTGGCCTTCCTGCATAAGGCAGCATCCAAGTCCCCTTTGGCTAGAGTCGCTCTGGATTGTGACAGGCTTCGTGACGTCGTAGTAGCGCAACACTGGCATGGATGAAGCCAGAGATTTCATCTCCTGCACTGCGGCCTCGTGCTTGGGTAGCCAGTGCCATGGTGTGTCTTTGTCCAGCAACCGGCGCAGAGGCTCACAGACTGCTGATAGGTGTGGCATGAACTTTGCAAGATAGTTTGCAAAGCCGATGAGACGCTGTACTCCTTTTGCATCAGACGGGTTTGGCATGTCGAGGATCGCTTGGACCTTGTCTGGGTCCGGCTTCAGGCCTTTTGCCGAGAGAATGTGGCCATGGAAGTGGACGGCTTTCACCTTGAACTGCAGCTTCTTCAGGCCAAGACGAAGCTTAACTGATCGGCAGCGCTCCATCAGTGCCAGGAGCTTCACATCGTGGTCGCGTTCTGCTTCTTCGTCTGTTTCACCACAGCCTACGATCAGGATATCATCGGCGATGGGTTCAATGCCCTTGAGCCCAGCCAGTAACTCGTGCTGCTTGCGTTGGTATACCTCAGGCGCCACTGAGACACCAAACGGGAGCTTGAGCCAGCGTTTCCGACCCCAGGGGGTCCAGAAGGTAGTCATGAAGCTGCTTTCTTCGTCCAGCTTGCATTGAAGGAATGCATCTCGGGCATCCACCAAGGTGAAAATCCTGGCCTTGGGAAGCTTATAGAGGACATCCTCTAGTGTCGGCATGATGTAGTGGGATCGTTTCAGTGCTTGGTTCAGATGCTTTGGGTCGATGCAGACCCTCAGCTTCTCTGGTTTTTTCACTATGACCATATTGCTGATCCAGTCAGTTGGTTCAGTCACAGATGTCATGTGGCCATCGGCCTCGTACTTGTCCAGCTGGGCCTTCACAGCCACTTTCATTGCAATGGGCACATTGCGAGGAGCACACTGGACTGGAGTAATGCTCTCATCCACTTCAAAGTGTACCTCCCCAGGCACTGATTCAACGGGCATGTTGAATACATCGTCATATCTGCTGAGTAGTTGTTCTTTGGACAGGGGTCCATGCTGGACATGATCCACAATGTGCAGGTCATTTGGTACAGTGAACTGCATCAGTCCCAGGCGTTCGCATGTAGAGCCTGAGAGGAGAGGATTTTGACTGGTTTTCACAATCTCGAACTCCAGCTTGTGTTTGCGTCCCCGAATAACACATTCGGTCTCAAAAGGTGCCCATAGAGCTCATTAGTTCTCCTGAGTACAGCTTTAGTCTAGTATCGCTGGGAAATAGATGTGTGTCAGGTGCCAGATTGATTTTGTCTTTGTAGCTCATTACGTTGCATGTAGCACCCGAATCCAGTTGACATTGTTGTTGCTTGTTGTGTAATCGTAGTGTCACAAACCATTTCTTCCCTCTTGAGTGTACAGCCCCAATGGATTCATGCATGTAAATGTCACTTTCACTGTTCAGCTCTGAACATTGAGTAACATCATCAACACAGTGAATCTTGCCCTCACTCACCCTTCTTTTGCTTTTGAGACACACTTTTGCAAAGTGATTATTAGTTCCACAAGCTCTGCATGGTTTTCCATAGGCCGGGCAGTGCTCTTTGCCACGTGTGTGTGTATTCCCACAGTATTTACATGCTACGGGGCTCTCTGTGTTCACCGTTCGTGGTGAATTACTCTGCCTCGATTGGTTTTGTCTGAATGTCTGCCTAGCAACAGCGTGAACAGTATCAACGTCGGAGCGTGGGGTTTCCGTTTCCATTGCTCTCATTCTCATGTCAGTGACTTCAGCAGTGCGGCACATTTCGATGGCAGTTACTAATGTTAAGCCTCTCTCTCTCAGTAAACGCCGGCGCGTATTCTCATTTGCAATTCCCAGTACTATTTTGTCACGAATCAGTTCATCCTTCAATCCCCCGTATTCACAAGTGGCGGATTTCTCTCTCAAACGGGTTACAAAGTTGTGTACTGACTCACCCTCTTCCTGTTTGCAGCTTCCGAAAACGAACCGCTCGTAAATTACGTTTCTGGCGGGTTTGAAGTAATTCCCCAATGCATCCAATATAGCCTTTGCATCACACTGTTGTCGTGCCGTGAGGGTGAGATTGTGCCGGTAGATATGCCTGCATTCGCTGCCCATTAAACTCCTCAGAGTTGCCGCTTGTACCTCGTTGGGTTTCTCATGTAGACCGGTCGCCAGCGCATAGTCCTCGAATTCATCCCTGAAGTTGTCCCAATTAGTATTCCAGTCCCCTGTGAGAACCATGTGATTTGGTGGCGGAATGTTCGCTGCCATAGCAATGGAATAGGAGATTTCTTTGTCTTCAGTCATGGAGGTAGGTAGTGATGCTAGCTAGCCAGCTAACACGAGTTGATCAGTGTTGTGAGTAGGAAACGGCTTGTGTTCGCATATGGAACGTAACTGCGCCTATACTGTACTTAGCTACAAAAATAACAAACGTGTGTTTTCCGAGCCACTTCTGATACCATGTTTCTGTATGATAAGTTGGATTAAGGAATAAAGACAGACACCAATGTTCAGTTCAATAGCCTTGTTAAGCCTTGTACAAATCCCTACGCGTGGAGTCTGGGGAACAGTCCAACTAGTCGATTACCTATCAACTAGACTCCGTAACATACACTACCTGTAGGAAAACTTTGTCTAAAAACACTAGTTAGACTTGAGCGGACCACCCACTGTATTTTTGTGTAGTTAGTAGCAAGCTAGCGGCTCTTGAGGCAGGCAGGATCAGTTTAGTTTTTTTTGTTAATTCATTATTTCATTCCTTGGGTCCAGCACAGCCCCTTTTCCCCAAACCGTTTACCATGTGTTTAAAATAAACGTTGTGTTTGACGGTAGGATTGGTTGTCAGTGTATTTTGTTCTCACTGTTCCTTTTCACTATACTAATTCGCATGAGTTATGTTATGGGTCTCTTTACCATCCACCCTAGACTTTGTGGTTCTGTGTTTATGAAGACTTCACAAGAGAAAAGAGGTGGGGGTCAGAGTGAAAGAGCGGCGCCTGAAAACACCCTAGAGAAAGGAAAGGTTACAGTAAGAAAAGACGGAACAGGATGACGTTTTGCCAGGCCAAATGGCATTGGGACAAAGGGAGACACAAAGAAAGACAAAGCTGGAGAAGCAGTCTCTTCTCCACTCCCTTATGGTTGGGGCAACACCACTTCTCTTCACCTCCAACGCCTTCAGTGGCACCCCCACCTGATCTCCTGGGGGAACTGTGCGTTGGTGACCAAGAAGCTGGAGACGCGGTGTGTTTGGAGGATGCGCAGGGAAGACATTATTTTGGGGTACATGATTGGCTCTCCCACCAGGGACAGTGCATCTCCTCTTCCCACTGATCACTATGGATCTCCTGGCAGAGCCTAGACGCTGCTCAACTTGCCTAGAATCAACATGCCCCGCTCAGTGTATTTCTACTTGCATGCACACACAAGGGTGCACGAATGCACATGACAAGCACTCTCACACAAGCCAATAAAACGAACCAAAATTGATTCCAAAAGTAAACAGTGAAGTTTTAAAAAGTTGAAAATATTGATTTCATGCACTGATGATCATTGCATTACACAAAAGTTGTATACTGTGGATCAATGCAGTATGAGAAAACATTAACTTGAAGAATGGCAGCAAGCGACAACAAATCCATAAAATAATTTCCATTGATGAAGCCAGGCAAACGGCTGGTGTCTGATACATTTGAATGGTAAATCACATCACAGAACAGCTTTACACTGAGACATCAAGCTGAAAAACATAATTGTACATTCCCCTGGCCCTCATACAGGGCCATTGGAGAAATCACACTTTAATTCAGTCCTATCCCCAGCCCAGGCTGACACACACAGGTCCCTCAGGCCTCATTTTGTGTCTATTTTATTGATATTATGTGATGTGGAATCACATTACACTCCCACATGTGTGGCTGGCTGTCCTCTGGAGGGGCACTCGTTCACTCTAAAGTGGATTGTTCATACAGTACTGCATCAATGCTGACATGGTGCTCCATTAGAAGTATCTATTCTAACGAGAACGTGGGAGGAGGGATGGAGATGGTTATGAATCTGGGTATTAGTGTCTGGCAGGAACACATCCACATCATTACCAATGTCCTGAATGTTTAAACTCCAAGACCATTATCCCAAGGAAAATCTGTAGAGAGGCCCTGACTCTGGCCAAATTGGTTTAGTGATTAGATCGGACCAGACTACCCTGATGACATTTCCATCAGAAGTCCTCAGTGAGCCCCTAAGATTGACTTAACCTAATGTAGTCTCCCGAGTGGCGCAGTGGTCTAAGGCACTGCATCGCAGTGCTAGCTGTGCCACTAGAGATCCTGGTTCGAATCCAGGCTCTGTTGTAGCCGGCCGCGACCGGGAGACCCATGGGGCGGCGCGCAATTGGCCCAGCGTCGTCCAGGGTAGGGGAGGGAATGGCCGGCAGGGATGTAGCTCAGTTGATAGAGCATGGCGTTTGCAACGCCAGGGTTGTGGGTTCGATTCCCACAGGGGGTATGAAAAAATAAAAAAATAATGTATGCACTAACTGTAAGTCGCTCTGGATAAGAGCGTCTGCTAAATGACTGTAATGTAAATGTAAATCATTAACCCCGAACGTTTAATTTAAGAAACATCAAAAACACAAACTGACTCCAAATGGCTTTATTCTGTGCCGACATGACTCAGGTAAACTCAAACAAATGAAAACAGACAACACCACTGAAGAATATGACAAGCAGTATTGAGCAAATCAGGATCATTAGAGAGAAGTGAGTCGCACACACACACACCTCCCCTGCCAACAGCAACCCCCTGCTCCCACCACAAGCTCACTAATCAGCAAGGCAACTCGGTTGGGTTAATTTCAGTCCCAGTAGACATGTCGCTAACTACACCAGTCCAGATGTCCATCAAAGGGTTGAGTATGGGAAACAAATTGGAATGACTGGATGGAATTGGCACTTGGTGAAGAGAGAAAAAGTGACACGAGTCCTTCCTGGCTAAATTGACAATCAGTGCAGTCGACAGAGCAGGGAGAGAGAGCTCCGTTGATCCCAATAGGGAGGCATTTATAGTGTTTAGTGTTTTGTGATGGGTCATGTGTGATGTGTTTGGGTTATCCTAGAATAAATCATCAACTACTATAGTCAAAGGCCATCTAATAAACCGCTGAATAATATAATGAGAGGATGTTGCAGTCAAGCTGAGTGTGCCCATCACCCATTGATTACAAATGAAGATAGATGCCATGTGTTTTTCTCTTTACTGACTGCTGGAACTGTCATGGCCGACTGAGCTGTTGCTTTACAAACCATAGACAGGTCAGAGACATGCCCAGTGAGAAGTCCAGTGACAAGTGCGTCACACTCTGGTCCCGGTGAGGAGAGGTGTGACAGCGGCTGGACAGACAGGGTGCTGATGACTGAATCAGCCCAGAGCCTCACTGCACTGAGAGCCACTGACTACGTCTCAAATGGTACCCTGTTCCTTTATCCACTACCTTTGACCAGGGCACTATGTAGGAAATAGGGTGCCATTTGGGACACAGCCACTATGATGTCACTGCACTGTGGGGACCGAAGTGTCAGACAAATATCCCCAGGCCCAGCGTCTGTCTGTCTGTTAGCCTGACCAGGTCTGTGACACAGTTTGAGCTCTCATACAAGCTCTGCCTCATTGTAGCATGTGTCGTTACTCTTGAGCGACTCTCAACTTGACGGTGAAGTATAGTCTCTTGAATCTAGATTAGGTATTGTGATGAGCTGTTAGGCCAACCTATTCCAGAATTGGTTACAAGTAAAATGTTTCACTTCATTTGAGTTCAAATTGTTCTGTCATCAGTGTAAACAAAGCCAATGTGTTGTTACGGTTAACTTTCTACTGTCGGATCTTGTTTTTTAGTGTGTTGGTGTTACTCACCTCTGAACTGTCGGATCATGTTCTGGTGGTTATCCACAGCCTCCAGTAGTATCTTCTCAGGCAGGTCCATCTTCCAGCACCACTCTGTGCCCACCGGGTTAGTGTGGTGTCTGTCGGGACAGAGAGACAAGATCAGAAAGGACTGCTCTGTCTGGTCACACACACACACACACTCTGCCCTAAACCTGGCTAAGTAACCAGACTGGTCTGGTGACCTCTTACGTCAGCCTGCCATGACCCTTTCAGTCCCTCTCAGATCACCTAAAAGGGCACAAGCTAACAGAAGTTTACACCATTTCTTTTTAGAGTTAAATGAAAGTACAGTAGGCACAAAGGCAACAGGTGACAGTAAATATGGAAAAATATAAAGTGAGGAATTCCACACACATCAGGGGCTCTGTATTCCACCTCACAGTTCACTAGACTAGAGAACATTATTTTTTACCCATCAGTTCTGGTGCCCCCTGCTGCTGAAGGACAGCTAAGACAATTCCTTTGTGTCTGACAATGTTCTGCTGTTACCCATTGTCCCAGATAGGGACCTCAACTCAGACGGGACTATCACTACTAACAGCACCCCATTCACCAGAGGCCTGGACTGGCAGAGACATTTTCAAAGGAGTTTTATTATCTTCATCTTTTCAAAGGTTAGCCTGCTTCCAGATCTGTTCGTGCAGTCTTACAATAGGAGTTATAAGGAGTTAGGAAGACAGCAAAAACAGATCAGGGACCAGGCTATTTCGAAGGTAACTTGAGGAGAAATATCCCAACCAATGTCAGTTCACTTGATTCAGCTTCTAACCGCTCTCCCTTTAATTAGCACGATCATTAATCACCCACACGTTAATCATTAGCTGCCTCGTTAACTTTTGGTTAGCTAAGCGATAGCATGGCCATCAGTCAATGACGGGGTGAGCACTGACTGGTTTCAGGAGGGATACAAATATCTGGGGTTCTGTACTGAGTTCTGTACTGGGTACTGCCTGTACTGCCTATGACAATATCGTAATATATTGTAATATGGCTGATTTTAAAATGATAGGAGGGTAACGCCAGGGGCCATATGCTCTTCTGAGAACTTGCAACAATGAACTAAAAGGGTCTAGGCATGCTTAGCCATATTGTGAAATGCAGCTCTGGTTATTGGGTTAAGATGAGGATGCAACTGCACTGGGCGTATGAGAATAATGTAATATAATTGAATAAACTGGTGCATGAATTATTCTAAAATCTCTAAATCAATCACATCAACAATCATAGATCAGTAGCACCCACCTCCAGCAGAAGACACTTGTTGGCACAGGCGAGGCTAGGGGTGATCTCCATACACCTGTGGGACTCGATACCATAAAAGTAGTGCTTGTAACAACCTTCTCTTCCTCTTAGCATGGACTGGGGAAAGAAAAATACATTTAGTTATTCAATGTTTATGAATGTAAGATTACTCATATAAGGAATAAATAATCTTATCCATGTTACCTTGGTCCAATTACAAAGCTTGACTCCTGAATGACTTCCTATGAGTTTGTATCCTGCAGAAGAGAAAATATATAAAATAGTCATGTATTTCTCCCCATCATAACCTGTCTACACGAGTAGCATTTATTATGAATGAGTAGATCTCTGTAGGAGATGAAAAAAGTACAAAGGAACCTTATTACATATGCTGTGGTCCTGTGACAAACTGACACCATTTAAAATCAAATCAAATTGTATTGGTCACATACACATTTTTAGCAGATGTTATTGCGGGTGTAGCGAAATGCTAGTGTTCCTAGCTCCAAAAGTGCAGTAATATCTAACAATTCACACAAATCTAAAAGTAAAAGAATGGAATTAAGAAATATATAAATATTAGGACGAGCAATGTCAGAGTAGCATTGACTAAAATACAGTAGAATAGAATACAGTAAATACATATGAGATGAGTAAAGCAGTATGTAAACATTATTAAAGAGACTAGTGTTCCATTATTAAAGTGACCAATGATTCCATGTCTATGTATATAGGGTAGCAGCCTCTAAGGTGCAGGGTTGAGTAACCGGGTGGTAGCCGGCTAGTGATGGCTAGTTAACAGTCTGATGGCCTTGAGATAGAAGCTGTTTTTCAGTCTCTCGGTCCCAGCATTGATACACCTGTACTGACCTCGCCTTCTGGATGATAGCGGGGTGAACAGGCAGTGGCTCGGGTGGTGTCCTTGATGATCTTGTTGGCCTTCCTGTGACATTGGGTGCTGTAGGTGTCCTGTAGGGCAGGCAGTGTGCCCCTGGTGATGCGTTGGGCAGACCGCACCACCCTCTGGAGAGCCCTGCAGATGCGGGTGGTGCAGTTGCCGTACCAGGCGGTGATATAGCCCGACAGGATGCTCTCAATTGTGCATCTGTAAAAGTTTTTGAGGGTCTTATTGGCCAAGCCGAATTTCTTCAGCCTCCTGAGGTTGAAGAGGCTCTGTTGCACCTTCTTCACCACACTGTCTGTGTTGGTGGATAATTTCAGATTGTCAGTGTTGTGTACGGCGAGGAACTTGAAGCTTTTCACCTTCTCCACTGCAGTCCCGTCGATGTGGATAGGGGCGTGCTCCCTCTGCTGTTTCCTGAAGTCCACGATCAGCTCCTTCGTTTTGTTGACGTTGAGGGAGAGGTTATTTTCCTGGCACCACTCCGCCATGGCCCTCACCTCCTCCCTGTAGGCTGTCTTGTCATTGTGGGTAATCAGGCCTACTACTGTTGTGTCGTCTGCAAACTTGATGATTGAGTTGGAGGCTATGGATGCCGTCTTGCGAGGGTTAACACTCTTAAATGTCTTACTCACGTCGGCCACGGAGAACGAGAGCCCACAGTCCTTGGGAACGGGCCACTTCGGTGGCACTGTGCTATCCTCAAAGCGGGCGAAGAAGGTATTTAGCTTGTCCGGGAGCAAGACGTCGGTGTCTGCAACGTGGCTGGTTTTCCTTTTGGAATCCGTGATTGTCTGTAGACCCTGCCACATATGTCTCGTGTCTGAGCCGTTGAATTGCAACTCCACTTTGTCTCTGTACTGACATTTTGCCTGTTTGATTGCCTTGCGGAGGGAATAACTACACTGTTTGTATTCAACCATATTCCCAGTCATCTTGCCATGGTTAGATGCGGTGGTTCGCGCTTTCAGTTTTGGGATAATGTATGTCCTATCATTTCAGTGTGTCTAGGAATTTATATCCATCCATCTCCACGATTATGTCTGTTGGGAAATGTAAATATTGGTGATCAATATCAGAGAACATTTTGTAATCTAGGTCTAATTGCTACAAAAAAATATCCACCCGCAATAACTAACTGGAGGACTGAACTATCTAGCTACATCCCACTAGACTCTATATATTATAAAATTAAACATTAACAAGACATATTTGACAGAATTTGGAATCTTACGGTGTTTTCACATATAGTCCTCTTTAAAATAACTGATCTCAGTCCTCTTTAAAATGAACTCTGGGGTAAAAAAAAAAGCAAAATAACTCTGTTCTCTTTGTATTCACACTGCCCTTGCCTTTGAATGAGGACTCAACTCTTTTGCCAGTTCACTTCACCTTATGAGGTCCGAGTCCTCTTTGCATTCACATTGCTATGTTTAGAAAGGAACCAAGATATTTTTCCAACATTCACTCAATGCAATCTGGGTAAAAGTACAGGATAAGCCATTCCATCAGAACGTGCTATCAGACAGCTAGATATACCTAGACATAATAATTGTATCCAGATGATAATATTAACGTGCAAATATGATTGGTAACAGATTAAATACCAGTAGAAAAACTGCAGAGTAAATAATGATGTAGGCCTAATTGAAAATTGAACAGGCTACTGCCCCTTTAAGAGCTTGAATATATATTGTACCTATGTTGTGATTCTTACCAAATATGTTGTTGTCTTCTCACACTATTTAAACCCCACAATCGAATAAACAGCTTATGAAGCTCTCTTAGCCTATTGATCAACATATTGCAAACAAATAATCTGAACATCGTGTCAGTACAAAACTCCACAGATTTTGGAATTTCTGTGCATCCTTGACAATTGCTAATCAATATCCAGCACACGTTTTTTCTGCGAACCTGCATATCATCAACTCCTCTCTCCAATGTGAAGGGGTTATGGCAGGGGAAACGGTGATTCAGTAGTCTAGTGTGTGGTGTGGGAATAATGACAAGCGAACCTGCTGTGCTTTGTGTTCACATTGCCCTAAAAATGGGAACCGGACTGCGGAATTCATGCGAACCAAACTCAGACCACCTTTCGAGATGATCAGTTCGGTTCACTTCGGATACTTTTTTGAGGGGTCCGAGTTCCTTTGGAGTGTTTACAATCCACAAGAAAATTAAGGGAACCGCACTGAGCTCACAAAAATTGGCTGAAAGGGACCAAGTATGAAAACACCCTTAGAGAATATGCTGTATAGTGGGCATTTTGTTTTTGTGTTGTTTCTGTTTGTGAATGTCAGTTTGTTTTGGATAGGTTTTTTTGCCTTAGTGTTTTTCTTCGTGGATCCCTCTGTGAGAATGAATGTATGTGGATTTGTGTGTGTGTGTGGGGGGAGGGAGATGTATACTGACTGTGTGAGATTACATTTGACTGAGTTCTGTAGAAAAACTATGAAAACTAATTATCCCAACAACAACCAAAATGAGTAGATAGATTGCAACTTGTATAATGTTACATGGTAACAACATAGTAATAACGGTTGCATAACACGTGAGACATCACTAGACCATTTGCCAATAGCATTTTTTTTTAAAGTATGAGTTCTGTGATTTCCCAATAGCAAAGCCCACACATTCAAATTAGCAACATAACTTCAAAAGGTGTTGAGGCTGCGTGTAATATAAGTGTACATGATGATGAAGGGTTGTCCATACTAGCTGTGGATTGGACTACTCATTTACAGCGTTTCAAGCTCTGACAACCCCCATCAAACAGAATACTTTTATTTGTCTCTTTTAATCATCCAGATACATGCCACTGCTTTTATATCAAGGGTTCTCCATAGGATTCAAGGGGGGCCTTCCCATCTCTGCATTTCAAAAGACACAACATTTATAAGAAGTTATATTTCAGTCCTGTTTGTGAGGTAAAACAGCATGATATAGACGCCATGAGAGAGAGAAAAAAACATGACATTTCAGGTGTTGAAATGTTGAGTGCTCATAATGGCTGCATTGACCGGTCATCTTTCATCCTAGTAGGATACCCAGTGTGCTTTGCTTACTGTGCAGCTAACTATAGCCTTGCCCACCTGGGAAATACAAGTCAGCCATCTTGTGTCAGAATTTATGTTCTTCAAAAGTGAATTATTATTGATCTCACTGTTCTCAGGACTGGTGTCCTCCTGTTATTGGATAGGTTAAAGCCTGGTGTAATTGAGCTATGCTGTAACATAAAGTAAATAAAATGTACCTTAGTCTATTGCACTGCTAGTAAAGGCCCAACGATGTGATGCACGATGGGGGGATTAAGACGCATTTACCATTTACCCCAACACTGGGGGGCTGGCAATCGATCCAGGACGCTTTTTTACACCCACAGGAAATCAATTGTACCACGCACACACAGTCAGACACACACACACTAAATCATTTTCTTACCCACAATCCCCCTGAGGATATGCTAACTACTGTTTATTACTTGTTTGTCGACCCATGTAGGGCAAAGTCGGAGGTGTCGGGAGCTGGGGCTGTTGTTCCGACTAGGATTATATTACAATTCTGCTGAAGACTGGCTGGTGCTGGATGCAGCACAGAGAAGAGAACAAGGCCTAGTGGGAGTAGTGTTGAGTCTAATCTGAGGGCCCTTCCCTTCTTGTGTTCATTAGGTAAAAGCCTTCACTTCAAACGCCTCAACTGCCTTTTATGTCTGTCTGCACAGAGAGAGAACGAGCGAAGGGGAGCTAGACGGGAGGTAGGCTTTGCTCCTCTCCCTCTCAGTGGATCTGATTAACTGTACCCATCTATGTGGAGAGGCTCATGTGAACACCAGGCCAGCCACAAAGAGAGATGCCCTCCAAACCTGTGCTGCTGTAGGGCTTATAGCCACCCACTCCAACTGCAGTCATCCCCCTTTCACACCATATTAATCTCCTACGGCTAAATGAAAGTAACCAGACAGTCACCAGTCTACCCGTAAACCAAGACGTGAAGGTGGAGGTAAACTACATTGACCATTTCAACAAAATAAAATATGTTTTCACTTTCCACAGAACCCAAAGAGACTCTGAGATCTTCCTCCCTTATCAATAATACTGGGTTCTCTAGGAAACCCTGTAGGCCAGCGCTAGAGCGCTACACTATCAATACACTCAATACACAGGACAGGATCTGAACTGAGCTAAGTTTCTCAATCTCTGTCCCCTTCCAGTCTAGTCCAAGAGCTCCTCTACATACCTGTTCATTCCCCAACTGGAATGAAAAATACATTTTACATCGTCAAATACCAAACTTTTCACTCATTACGGCTCAAGTTTTAGGCTAATACTGATTAAATATTGACGAAATCTGTAGAGAATAGAGCTCAAATAAAAATGTTGACTCTGTTGAAACAAAACTTCAATTAGTTTCTCTCGATGTGCTGGGACACATTAAGCCTTCACTACATGATGTTCTTAATTAGAGGCAGATAAGTCTCCTTTCCAAAAGATGTAAGACTCTTTAGCTAACATCCACATCCAGGCAGAAATATACACACTGAGTGTACAAAACTTTAGGAACACATTCCTAATATTGAGTTGCACCCCTTTTTGCCCTCAGAACAACCTCAATTCGTTGGGGCATGGACTACAAGGTGTCGAAAGCGTTCCACAGGGATGCTGGCCCATGTTGACTCTAATGCTTCCCACAGTTGTTTCAAGTTGGCTGGATATACTTTGGGTGGTGGACGATTCTTGATACACACGGGAAAAAGCGTTGCAGTTCTTGCCTATACACCCTCTGAATGGCACACATTCACAATCCATGTCTCAATTGTCTCAAGGCTTCAAAATATTTTTATAACCGGTCTCCTCCCCTTCATCTACACTGATTGAAGTGGATTTAACAAGTGACAATAAGGGATCATAGCTGGTCAGTCTATGTAATGGAAAGAGCAGGTGTTTTGTACACAGTGTATTTACAGTATTTATACAATATGTATGTACAGTATACAGTACCAGTCAAAAGTTTGGACACACCTACTCATTCCAGGGGTTTTTCTTTATTTTTACAATTTTCTACATTGTAGAATAATAGTGAAGACATCAAAACTATGAAATAACACATATGGAATAATGTAGTAACCAAAAAAGTGTTAAACAAATCAAAATATATTTTATATTTGAGATTCTTCAAATAGCCACCCTTTGCCTTGACGACAGCTTTGCACATTCTTGGCATTCTCTCAACCAGCTTCATGAGGTAGTCACCTGGAATGCATTTCAATTAACAGGTTTGCCCACTGACAAAAGACATGATCAGTCTATGATTTTAATGGTAGGTTTATTTGAACAGTGAGAGACAGAATAACAACAAAAGAATCCAGGAAAACGCATGTCAAAAATGTTATAAATTGATTTGCATTTTAATGAGGGAAATAAGTATTTGACCCCTCTGCAAAACATGACTTAGTACTTGGTGGCAAAACCCTTGTTGGCAATCAAAGAGGTCAGATGTTTCTTGTAGTTGGCCACCAGGTTTGCACACATCTCAGGAGGGATTTTGTTCCACTCCTCTTTGCAGATCTTCTCCAAGTCATTAAGGTTTCGAGGCTGATGTTTGGCAACTCAAACCTTCAGCTCCCTCCACAGATTTTCTATGGGATTAAGGTCTGGAGACTGGCTAGGCCACTCCAGGACCTTAATGTGCTTCTTCTTGAGATACTCCTTTGTTGCCTTGGCCATGTGTTTTGGGTCATTGTCATGCTGGAATACCCATCCACGACCCATTTTCAATGCCCTGGCTGAGGGAAGGAGATTCTCACCCAGTTATTTTGTGTATCTTCCATTTGCGAATAATTGCACCAACTGTTGTCACCTTCTCATCAAGCTGCTTGGCGATGGTCTTGTAGCCCATTCCAGCCTTGTGTAGGTCTACAATCTTGTCCCTGACATCCTTGGAGAGCTCTTTGGTCTTGGCCATGGTGGAGAGTTTGGAATCTGATTGATTGATTGCTTCTGTGGACAGGTATCTTTTATACAGGTAACAAGCTGAGATTGAGAGCGCTCCCTTTATGAGTGTGCTCCTAATTTTTGACATGCGTTTTTCTGGATTTTTTGTTGTTATTCTGTCTCTCACTGTTAAAATAAACCTACCATTGAATTTATAGACTGATCATTTCTTTGTCAGTGGGCAAACGTACAAAATCAGCAGGGGATCAAATACTTTTTTCCCTCACTGTACCTCTGCTGCAGAGGATAAGTTCATTTGAGTTACCAGCTTCAGAAATTGCAGCCCAAATAAATGCTTCACAGAGATCAAGTAACAGACACATCTCAACATCAACTGTTCAGAGGAGACTGTGTGAATCAGGCCTTCATGGTCGAATTGCTGCAAAGAAACCACTACTAAAGGACACCAATAAGAAGAATAGACTTGCTTGGGCCAAGAAACACGAGCAATGGACATTAGACCGGTGGAAATGTGTCCTTTGGTCTGGAGTCCAAATGTGAGATTTTTGGTTCCAAACGCCATGGCTTTGTGAGACGCAGTGTGGGTGAACGGATGATCTCCGCATGTGTATTTCCCACCATGAAGCATGGAGGAGGAGGTGTTATGGTGTGGGGGTGCTTTGCTGGTGACACTGATTTATTTAGAATTCAAGGCACACTTAACCAGCATGGCTACCACAGCATTCTGCAGTGATATGCCATCCCATCTGGTTTGGGCTTAGTGGGACTATCATTTATTTTTCAACAGGACAATGACCCAACACACCACCAGGCTGTGTAAGGGCTATTTTACCAAGAAGGAGAGTGATGGAGTGCTGCATCACATGACCTGGCCTCCACAATCCCCCGACCTCAACACAATTGAGATGGTTTGGGATGAGTTGGACCGCAGAGTGAAGAAAAAGCAGCCAACAAGTGCTCAGCATATGTAGGAACTCCTTCAAGACTGTTGGAAAAGCATTCCAGGTGAAGCTGGTTGAGAGAATGCGAAGCGTGTGCAAAGCTGTCATCAAGGCAAAGGGTGGCTATTTGAAGAATCTCAAATATTAAATATATTTTGATTTGTTTAACACATTTTTGGTTACTACATGATTCCATATGTGATATTTCATAGTGTTAGATTGGGTTCAAGTCCGGGCTCTAGCTGGGCCACTTAAGGACATTCAGAGACTTGTCCCGAAGCCACACCTGCGTTGTCTTGGCTGTGTGCTTAGGTTCGTTGTCCTGTTGGAAGGTGAACCTTCACACCAGTCTGAGGTCCTAAGCGCTCTGGAACAGGTTTTCATCAAGGATCTCTCTGTACTTTGCTCCATTCATCTTTTCCTTGATCCTGACTAGTCTCCCAGTCACTGCCACTGAAAAACATCCACACAGCATGATGCTGCCACCACCATGCTTCACCGTAGGGATGGTGCCAGGTTTCCTCCAGACGTGACGCTTGACATTCAGGCCAAAGAGTTCAATCTTGGTTTCATCAGACCAGAGAATCTTGTTTCTGATGGTCTGAGAGTCCTTTAGGTGCCTTTTGGCAAACTCCAAGCGGGCTGTCATGTGCCTTTTACTGAGGAGTGGCTTCCGTCTGGCCACTCTACCATAAAGGCCTGATTGGGGTGGAGTGCTGCAGAGCTGGTTTCCCTTCTCTCCAAAGAGGAACTCTGGAGCTCTGTCAGAGTGACTATCAGGTTATTGGACACCTTCCTGACCAAGGCCCTTCTCCCCCGATTGCTCAGTTTGGCTGGGCAGCCAGCTCTAGGAAGAGTCTTGGTGGTTCCAAACTTCTTCCATTTAAGAAATGGAGGCCACTGTGTTCTTAGGGACCGTCAATGCTGCGGACAGTTTTTGTTACCCTTCCCCAGATCTGTGCCTTAACACAATCCTGTCTCGGAGCTCTACGGACAATTTCTTCAACCTCATGGGTTGGTTTTTGCTCTGACATGCACTGTCAACTGCGGGACCTTATATAGTCAGGTGTGTGCCTTTCCAAATCATGTCCAATCAATTGCATTTACCACAGGTGGACTCCAATCAAGTTGTAGAAACATCTCAAGGATGATCAATGGAAACAGGATGCACCTGAGCTCAATTTCGAGTTTCATAGCAAAGGTTCTGAATACTTATTGAAATAAGGTATCTGTTTTTTAAATTTGCCAAAAATGTCTAAAAACCTGTTTTTGCTTTGTCATTATGGGGTATTGTGTGTAGATTGATGAGGAAAAACATTTATTTAATCAATTTTAGAATAAGTTTGTAACATAACAAAATGTGGAAAAGGGGAAGGGGTCTGAATACTTTCTGAATGCACTGTATATATTTCACATGACTGGGAATACAGATATGCATCTGTTGGTCACTGATAATGTACCTTAAAAAAAAAGTCAGGGGTGTGGATCAGAAAACCAGTCAGTATCTCCTTTGCATAGAGTTGATCAGGCTGTTGATTGTGGCCTGTGGAATGTTGTCTCACTCCTCTTCAATGTCTGTGCGAAGTTGCTGGATATTAGCGGGAACTGGATTACGCTGACGTACACGTCGATCCAGAGCATCCAAAACATGCTCAATGGGTGATATGTCTGGTGAGTATGCAGGCCATGGAAGAACTGGGACATTTTCAGCTTCCAGGAATTGTGTACAGATCCTTGCGACATGGGGCCGTGCATTATAATGCTGAAACATGAGGTGATGGCCTCAGGATCTCGTCAAGGTATCTCTGTGCATTCAAATTGCCATTGATAAAATGCAATTGTGTTCATTGTCCGTAGCATAACCCCACTGCCACCATGGGACACTCTGTTCACAACACTGACATTAGCAAACCGATCGCCCACACGACGCCATACACATGGTCTGCAGTTGTGAGGCCGGTTTGACGTACTGCCAAATTCTCTAAAATGACGTTGGATGTGGCTTATGGTAGAGAAATGAACATTGAATTCTCTGGCAACAGCTCTGGTGGACATTCCTGCAGTCAGCATGCCTATTGCACGCTCCCTCCAAACTTGAGACATCTGTGGCATTGTGTTGTGTGACTGAACTGCACATTTTAGAGTGGCCTTTTATTGTCCCCAGCACATGGTGCATCTGTATAAAGTTCATGCTGTTTAATCAGCTTCTTTGTATGCCACACCTGTCAGGTGGATGGATTATCTTGGCAAAGGAGAAATGCTCACTAACAGGAATGTAAACAAATTTGTGCACAACATAGATAAATAAGCTTAATGTGTGTATGGAACATTTCTGGGATCTTTATTTCAGCTCATGAAACATGGGACCAACGCTTTATATGTTGCGTTTATATTTTTGTTCAGTGGAGGAATGGAGGAATGGTTTAAGATCCCTACCAATGTGCTCTCAAACTCATAAAACTTTTTAGAAAAAGGATCAGTGCCGTTATCCTCGCAAGGTATTGAACGGTATTGAAAACAGGGGTGTCCATAATTCTGACCCCTACCTTTTTGAGAGGAAAAAGTATTACTTTTTAAACAAACTCTCTTTCTCTGAGCAATTGTATTAGTATAAAATAATATATTTCCCCATTTTTGGGGGGGGAATATTTATTTTATACAGTCATTTTTTTATACAATAATTTATCAACGGTGTCAATAATTTCAGACACCACTGTATGTGAATATATGTATGTCTATGGGTAAAATAGTAGTGTTCTTAATGTTCATTACTCATGCTCAGGCAGAATGTTGACAAGCAGTAAGCTAGTAAGGTGCAAGAGGGGATAAACTACTGGAACAGGTATGTCAGTCTACAATACCTTCCTACTACCATATTCTACATAACCATGGAATGATATTGCTCAATGCCATCCCAAATACTGTACTGCAAACCAAATGCAGGTGAAAAAGTATTCCTAACTAAGACTTCTGAAGGCACAAAAGTATTTTTCTGCTGAGCAGAGGCAACCAACCAGTGGATTGATAAGCATGTTCTTGGCATTAGAGCTCTCTTACAAATGCAGGAAGAAAATTTATAAATCTATTACACCTGCCATATTGATGCCCACCACTATGTTGAGGACCACTAGTCAAGGCTATAGCCGTAGGGGGAGAAAGAGACAGCACCTGTGTTGGGGAGAGGAGAAGAGAGTGAAGTCTCCTGGGACGCCACCGGCAGGAGCAGCAGCAGGGAAGAGAAGGAAGAGAGGGTAATTGGACCGGGCTGCATCATTAAGCCGTGTTAGGCAACACACACTCCTGGCACTAGCCCACTCCTCTCTGCATAGCAACACACACACATTCTCCCTACACACACTCCATCCTGGCCCCGTTCCTCACCCCGTTAGACAACACACACACACACTTCCTCCCCACCCTACTACACCTTTATTTTCCTTCTAGTGAATCATTTTTTTCCTCAGTGTCTCCGTAGACATTAAGGTTAAGGACATGCTGCTCTGAAGCATCTGGTGCTGTGAGTGTTTCAGAGCAGATTTTCATAGCAGATTATCAAAGCTGGATCATTTCTCCTCCGCACAAATACACTTTTGTACCCAAGTGGCAGTTATTAAGGGAACTATAGGACCAGCGAAGGTAATTACTGATAAAGTCCTAAAGAGAATGTTTTATAAAACATGGCCTCTTACTAGAAGTAACATTCCACCATATAAATTATAAGTGCATGCATACCTGGGTATTTCAGTACGGGAAAATAAAAGTGCAACTACAATTCCATTATATTTCTCTAATGCTTCCAGTGTTACAGTACCTTGACTGTATTTCTGTAGTGATTATGGTGTGCACTGCAGGTCTGCTCCTTACCTTGCTTAGTCAGGGCCTCCCTCAGGGCATGAGTGATCATCTCTCTCCACACCTCCTTTTCCTCAGCCTTCATCACTCCATTCAGCCTGGAAAGCTTCACCATCTGTCCATCCTCCTGGCCCTCCTCTCTTCTCTGAAGCAAACACACTCAACTCTGGGTTAGTTTCTGTTTGCCCCAACACAACCCTGGGTTAATTTTTGTTTTCCCTCAATAAAGTCTGGGTTAGTTTTGTTTGGCCCAACAAAACTCTGGGTTAGTTTCTGTTTGCCCCATTGCAGGGCATTGAAAATGTGTTTTATTGACATAAACATGCCTACTCTCACACTTACCTTTAATAACAATTTGACAACAATGTATTTTCTTTCACCCATGACAGTGATTTGATAAGGGCTTGTAAAAACAACACTCTTGGATCATTAATGGGATAGTTCACCCAAATTACTAAATTACTACACACCTTGTAAGCAGTCAATGGATATAGCTGTAAGATGGCGCCGACGTTGATGGTGGCCTCGCGACTAGCTCTTAGGAAACTTAGCGGTATTTTGTTTTTTTATGTATTATTTTTTACATTATTAGCTCAGGAAATGTTTTGTGGCATTACATACAGCTGGGAAGAACTATTGGATATCAGAGCGGCAGTAACTCACCAGAACTACCAGCATTACGACCAGGAATACGACTTCACCGAAGCAAATCCTTTGTTCGCTCTACCCAGAGCAATTGAACTGATTCCAGAGGCCGAACCAAAACGTCACCGGCGGAGGAGAGGCACTCGAGGCGGCCTGCTTGTTCGACTTAGGAGGCGCGCACACCACCCACCACTTCTGAGTATATTACTCGCTAATGTTCAGTCTTTGGATAACAAAGTTGATGAGCTCAGGGCAAGGATTTCTTTCCAGAGAGACATCAGGGCCTGTAACATACTTTGTTTGATGGAAACATGGCTCTCTCTGGATACTCTGTCGAAATCGGTCCAGCCAGAGGGGTTCTCAGTTCATCGCGCAGACAGGAATAAATATCTCTCCGGGAAGCAGAAGGGCGGAGGTGCGTTTCATGATTAACGACTCATGGTGTAATTGTAGCAACATACAGGAACTCAAGTCCTTTTGTTCACCCGACCTAGAATACCTCACAATGAAATGCCGACCGTATTATCTCCCAAGAGAATTTTCCTCCGTTATAGCCACGGCCGTTTATATCCCCCCTCAAGTCGATACCACGAGGGGCCTCAAAGAACTTCACTGGACTTTAAGCAAACTGGAAACCGCATATCCTGAGGCTGCATTTATTGTAGCTGGGGATTTTACCAAAGCAAATTTGAGGACTAGGCTGCTGAAGTTCTATCAACATATCGACTGTAGTACTAGCGCTGCTAAAACACTGGACCACTGTTATTTGAACTTCCGGGATGCTTACAAGGCCTTCCCCCGTCCTCCTTTCGGCAAATCTGACCACGACTCCATTTTGCTTCTCCCTTCCTATAGGCAGAAACTCAAACAGGAAGTACCCGTGCTAAGGACTATTCAACGCTGGTCTAACCAATCGGAATCAATGCTTCAGGATTGTTTTGATTACGCGGACTGGGATATATTCCGGGTAGCTTGCGAAAATAATTTCGACGAATACACTGATACGGTAAATGAGTTTATGAGGAAGTGTATAGGAGATGTTGTACCCACTGTGACTATTAAAACCTACCCTAACCAGAAACCGTGGATAGATGGCAGCGTTCGCACGAAACTGAAAGTGCGAACTACCGCATTTAACCATGGCAAGTTGACTAGGAATATGGCAGAATACAAACAGTGTAGTTATTCACTCCGCAAGGCAATAAAACAAGCAAAACGTCAGTATAGAGACAAAGTGGAGTCGCAATTCAACGGCTCAGACACGAGACGTATGTGGCAGGGTCTACAGACAATCACGGACTACAAAGGAAAACCAGCCACGTCGCGGAGACCGACGTATTGCTTCCGGACAAGCTTCTTTGCCCGCTTTGAGGATAACACAGTGCCACCGACACGGCCCGCTACCAAGGACTGTGGGCCCTCCTTCTCCGTGGCCGACGTGAGTAAAACATTTAAACATGTTAACCCTCGCAAGGCTGCCGGCCCTGACGTCATCCCTAGCCGCGTCCTCAGAGCATGCTCAGACCAGCTGGCTGGTGTGTTTACGGGCATATTCAATCTCTCCCTATCCCAGTCTGCTGTCCCCACATGCTTCAATATGGCCACCATTGTTCCTGTACCCAAGAAAGCAAAGGTAATTGAACTAAACGACTATCGCTCCATGGCACTCACCTCTGTCATCATGAAGTGCTTTGAGAGACTAGTCAAGGATCATATCACCTCTACCTTACCTACCACCCTAGACCCACTTCAATTTGCTTACCGCCCCAATAGATCCACAGACGATGCAATCGCCATCACTCTGCCCTATCCCATCTGGACAAGAGGAATACCTATGTAAGAATGCTGTTCATTGACTATAGCTCAGCATTTAACACCATAGTACCCTCCAAGCTCATCATTAAGCTCAAGGCCCTGGGTCTGAACCCCGCCCTGTGCAACTGGGTCCTGGACTTCCTGACGGGCCGCCCCCAGGTGGTGAAGGTAGGAAACAACACCTCCACTTCGCTGATCCTAAACACTGGGGCCCCACAAGGGTGCGTGCTCAGCCCACTCCTGTACTCCCTGTTCATCCATGACTGCGTCGCCAAGCATGCCTCCAACTCAATCATCAAGTTTGCAGACGACACAACAGTAGTAGGCTTGATTACCAACAATGACGAGACAGCCTACAGGGAGGAGGTGAGGGCTCTGGGAGTGTGGTGCCAGGAAAATAACCTCTCACTCAACATCAACAAACTTTTGACTGGTACTGTATATATTCTTAGTTCATGCCTTACTTAGATTTATGTCTATTGGGTATACAGTATGTTGTGAAATTGTTAGATATTACTTGTTAGATCTTACTGCACTGTCGGAGCTAGAAGAACAAGCATCTCGCTACACCCGCAATAACATCTGCTAAACACGTGTATGTGACCATTTTTATTTTAGCGGAAAATGCTAATATCGGTCCCATGACTTGAATGGGATTTTTGCCACAAATGCTAAAACGTTAGTATTTAGAAACAGTGCCAGACTAAACCAAAACTAACAAACTAAACCAAAGCATGAATTACTGTCATACCTTGTGTCACGTACGTTAAGAGAAGGGTCGGACCAGGGTGCAGCGTGAAAGGCGTACATGTTTATTTAACTAATAAACACACGACACAGTAACCAAAATAACAAACTTAACCGTGACGGTCCAAAGGGCTAACACACACGCCTAAACAGGAACACAACAAGATCCCGCAACACAGGCAGGAAAACTGGCTGCCTAAGTATGATCCCCAATCAGAGACAACGAGCGACAGCTGCCTCTGATTGGGAACCACACCCGGCCAAACATAGAAATACAAACCTAGAATATTCACACCCAGACCAAACTAGCTAGAGTTCTATAGGCCAGGGCGTGACACCTTGTCCATAGACTGCTTACATGGTAAGGAAACCAATATGTAACTTTGTAGTTTGGGTGAACTATCCCTTTAAACACTACAACTCAGATCACGACAAGCAAATTTCAATACCACAGACCCCAGTGAGACATGTATTCCAATGGGTCAATTGTCTCAGGGAAACCACAGACAACAGTAGGAACATGATGCCTTTAAAACCAGTATTTACAAATAATACACAAGACATATTATTTATAGACCAAATGACGTGTGATGTCACGTCACTGTGTGTGACCATATGGGCATCATCTCTGAATAGGCTAGGATTAGAATGGTCCCTGATCTGTTTGTGCGTGACAACGACCATAAACGTTGGCTACACAGCACTAAACAGATCTGGGCCCGGGATGGGGTGAGATAAGGTTGGGCATCATCACATTTGCCAATCTGAGGCATCATCAACCCTCTTGGCCTTGCTAACTGCTCTATGCCCGACAGGGTTGTCCATGAAGCTATGAGCCACTGAGAACCACTGATATTACAGCTATAAATTTCACCACCTGAACAACGCTGACAAAAGGGACCTGCTTTAGGACATTGCTCTACCAATCACACAAACATGAATCATGCCCCTCAGTAATACACTGCAATGCTGACAATGGCGATACTGATTCAATTAATGTACGGTACAGAATAGAAGGTCTTCAGGGCTGTTACCTTGTCTGCTGCTACAGGGAAAGGTTAATAGAATAAAAAGTACTACAATGGCAAAACAAAAGGGTAGATTGATTCCAAGCAACAGTAGGCAGACAATTACTTCAAACACCTGTTGAATTTTTGTGATGCAATATGTGTCACGCCCTGGCTCTGGGGACTTTTATATGTTGAGCCAGGGTGTTAGTTTCTATGTGTTAGTTTCTGGGTGTTAGGTTCTATGTTTCATTTTCTATGTTCTTGTTCTAGTTTATGTGTTTCTATGTTGGCCGGGGTGGTTCCCAATTAGAGACAGCTGTGGCTCGTTGTCTCTGATTGGGAACCATACTTAGGCAGCCTGTTGTGCACTTGTCTTTTGTGGGATCTTGTTCCGTGTAGGTTTGTGTTTATGACCGAGGACTTCACGTTTCGTTTTGTTATTGTTAATAGTACTCAATAAAAGATGTACGCATTTCACGCTGCGCCTTGGTCCACTCATTACGACGATCGTGACAATATGTCTCTAACAGATGGATAATTCTTCAAAGGAGAGGGAACAGAATTTTGGCCCAGCAAATTAAGGCATTTTTATAATAAGCACTTCATCTTAAATAAAAAACTCCCAAGTTCATTACATTTAACATTTCAGTCATTTAGCAGACGCTCTTATCCAGAGCGACTTACAGTTAGTGAGTGCATACATTATTTTTTATGTATTTTTCATACTGGCCCCACGTGGGAATTGAACCCACAACCCTGGCGTTGCAAATGCCATGCTCTACCAACTGAGCTACAAAGTTCAGTCTTTGATGTTTGACTGGACTGTGAAGATCAAGGTTTAAGTGATTCTATCTGAAGTGTCATGACTTATTGGATGACAATGGACACCCACAGAGCCATATACTGTAGAACTCTATTCGACTGGATGCCCATGGAGCACTGACTTTTCCCCAGCCTCGCATTGCAGCTACTAAGCAATTCCTGACAGACAGGAACAGACAGATTCCACCTTGATCAACCAAACTGATGTTGACAATCATCTTCTTCATTGACAGATTAGCTACTCGCTACTGTAACCAAGCCATATGAGGAGGTCTAGCTTTCAAAGGGAAATCCCTGCAGTCAATCAATAAATTAAGCAGAGCTCATCAATCAAAACTTAACTCTGTTAAATAACCATCAAGCGCAACCACAACACCATTGGGCCCCATTGACCAGGGGTAGAAGGGCTCTCCAATACCCGACCCAGTGCTACCGCTTTGGGCTCTTTAAGACAGGTACAGCTCCCTCCCTCCAGCCAATCTGCAAGACTGGTGCAGTAAATTACACTGCATGGGAGAGAGGCATACCATACAGTACACCATGTAAATACACCATGCTTCCAGGGACTCGCTGTTTAACGACAACACAGACGCAAGATTAATGAAGTCCTGACGGAAAGTTTCCCTCGCTGTTTAATGACAACACCGACGCAAGATTAATGAAGTCCTGACGGAAAGTTTCCCTGAATGTATGAATAGGTATTACAGAGTAATGTTCTCAGACGCCATGATGATGGACGACTGGCCTTGGAGAGTAGCCATGTTTAGTGACGGCACCCGCACCGCCATCGATCCAACCCAATTATTTGTATTGGGTACTGCTGCCACTGCCCAGACCTGACTATAGGCAACTAGATGTAATCTTCTCATAGTAGCAGAGTAACAGGGCTCTTCAAGGGCTAGTTATCACTGGGCTGATATAGTCTGTCAGCAGTTGTGAATGTGTTTGTGTCTGTGAAAGTGGAGAGAGTGGATAGTGTGTGTTTGCATTCAAGCGTGCATACATTCGGCTCAGGGCTAACGCTGTTCTCAGACAGGTGACGTCTCACACCAGCGACGGTCTGCCTGCAGCAGGTTCACAGCACAGCTCCAACCACTGGTCCTGATTATTAGCTGAACTTCAAGTTTTTGAAAACTTTATAAAAGCACAGCTGTACACAAGAGCAAGCTGTACACAAATCTGATGTGAATAATGATTATACCCAACGAGACTGTACACAAATTATGAATAAAATAACATGCCATACAAAGCTGATTTACTCTTTAACAGATTTCATTGTGGTGAGCAAGCACATTTAAATAAAATCTGAAAAAATACAATACAATTTTAACCCCTTGTAAAAAATACTAAACAACCTTAGAACAACACCTAGTGACCTTTCCAAAATATTTTTGTCTTTTAGTATAATGTTTTTGGAATGACAGTCACAGGGACCACAGGGTTTCCAGAAATCCTGGTTGGAAGGCCCAGATTTCCTGCTATTCCTGGAATTTTTCAACCAGGATTTCTGGATAACCTCTGCATTTTGGGAAAGTAAATCAACTTTGTTAGGCCTAACAATAACAAAAAAAATATGAGAAAAAAAACAATTCTACCCAGAAGAATATCCCTATCTTAATAATTGTATTATCAAGCATGAAATCTGTTTTTAATCACAGTACCATAGTATCATGATTTTAACACTAAAACAAATTGTTTTGTAGGCAGTGTTAAAATTATAATTATACATTTTTCAGAACCCGGGCCTAGAAGATACTGTAAACTATATACACCAGTAACAAAACTCAAGCCTTTTTTTGCACTTCTTTGCAATTCAGGCGACTGGATTTGTTCTTATCAGACAGTGCACTTACTCACATATTGACTAGAGCCAGTGACCCAAACATTCCATAGTCACTCTCTAAATGCAGGCCAAGTCCATGTTCTCTCTGTAGCAGGGGCCAACAAAACAACACAACAGCCTGGTTCAGCACAGCCTCAGTGGTGTTGAGTCTCAAAACAATGCCTGTGCATCCGAACGTATCAACAGTCTAGCTCTGGCTGGAATCTGTCTGGGTTTGAGGGGCTGTACAGAGAAGACTGTCTGTCTGCTTATCGCCTCCTAGACAGACACTGCTGTGCAGTACAGCTTACTGCTGGGGTAGCTGACTAAAGTTTGAGGCTCTGAGCCCAGCTAGCAGCTATCTGTCAGCTCTATCTGCTCTCTACAGCTGGGTTTATGCTGCAGAGAGAGGGGTGGCGATGCATGTGTTTGTGTGTGTGTGAGAGTGCGTACGTGAAGCATGTCTGCAGTCAGACAAGCCATGTTCAGCCCTGCTTAGCGAGGAACTCCACAGCTTTGACAGCCGTGGTATCCCTGGTAGAGGGGGCTTTGGTCGTAGGATAGACTTAATCAGTAACCCATCACAACGTGTCAGACAGTCCTCCCACATCCTCCTCCACCGTATAAAGAGATTACTGTACTGTGCCCTATGTCATGTAAAAATAGTTCAGTGTAAAACAGTTGTTTATACTTTGGCTAAACCTAGCATTTATATTAGTTTATTTAGCTATACAAACAAGCTTAAATTATGCTAGCTAGCTATATCAAGGGCGAGAGAGGGTGTGAGAGAGAGAGACATCCGCACGAGCTCAGCCATCCCAGTGCAATTACTGAACTGGGAAAATGTTCACTCTGTGAGAAATATTACAACATGACGTCACAATCGGAACACAATCAGAACGATTGGGAACTATTTCACGCTTGGAGGATTTTTACATGACACTCATATTGTGTCATTTGAAAAAACACATTTCCTCTGACAAATACTTTGTAACACATTTAGGACACTGCCCTTCAACACCTCATCCCTTGACTTACTAGACCTGACTACGCCTGTCAGTATGGCGTCGACGATGGTCCCAGCCAACTTTGCAGTCTTTTGTTCATCAAGTGTTCTTTTTTACTTTTTTTCTCAGAAGGTTTTTGTATTATTTCCTATGACCGACAAGCACTTCTGGACATCAGATCAGAGATTACTACTGTTACAGTGCTATTTGGGTTGTTAATAAGATTTGTTCTGACGTTTCTTGATTTCTTGATTTTTTATTGTAATTTGTTTTGCATTGTTAGGAGAAAGTAACATAAGCATTTCGCTGCACCCGCTATAACATCTGCCAAACTGTGTATGAGACTAATAAACTTTGATTTGATTTTTCAGTAGATATACAACATAAATCTGAGAGTGCTGCAATCTGGAGTGTCAGTGTGAGCACTATATATCCCTGTAGTTCTGTATGGTCCAAACATGTGCCCACTGCCCTGCATGTCCCTGTGTGATGTTCACAGACACAGAGTGTAACTGCTGCTGTCCCTCATTCCCCTCCCCTCAGACCTGGTCCAGATACTCGTTGAGGGGAATCAACAATGAAACAGGTCTTATCTGTACTCACTTTCTACCCACTAAGGACAGTGGTCCTCACACAACACAGCAGACCCAACCCAGCAAATAGCCTAGCAGCAAGGCCAAAGATCCATTAAACACTCACTGTCTGGCATTGTTCCCAGATTCCTAGCAAACAACAAAAATGTTTAATGCACTGCCATCAGTATTAGGAAAGCTCACTGGACTTAATGTGGCAGTAAAGTTATGAATAGCTATTGACCAAGCTATTCTCCAAGGTGATTAGTCAAAGATAATCGATAGGAGGAACAATAATGAAGCATCATACTGTATTTCCTAATGGCAGAGTCAACAACACAGAGTCAAGAGCCAGAGAGGGGTCGATACACAAAACATCGTTTGACACGTACAGTCCATAGTCTCTGACTTAGTTTCTGATGTCAAATGGTCAAATGTGTACAATGACGAAGAGACAAAATCAGCCCTCCTGCATATTGGGACAAATATATACCAGAGCAGTGCCTGTGTCACACTAATATGACATTTCATTACGTTTATTTATATACTGTACATTATCAAGAGAGGCATTTTCAAGGCATGTATTATAATTACTGTATTTACTGCCAGTAGGGTGTCCTTTCAAAAACGCATCTTTTGAACAATGTTAATTGTGTAGTGTTGGTGAAACCATACAGGAGAGGAAGTACAGAACCAACGACGCTAGACGGAGAGGAATATGTTTAAGCAAAAGGCAGTTTATTAAACAACAGAGATAGCTGGTACTGCTCAAGCTACATGCATGGACCCATTCAGTTGCCTCTTATCGAGACAGTTGAAAAGGGATCAAAAACAGAGTTTTCAGCATTACTTTATACAATGCAACACAAAGGAAGGGGTCCTTCTTCTAGTCCCTTGATTGGTTCCCGAGGCGTAGGAGGCGGGTCTGCTCTGTCCAGAGTAGAAGCCCCATTTTGTGCACGGCAGAGTCCTCTGCCCTAGGCACCCGACCAGTAGAAAGAAGTGCAGTGTGTGTGTGTGCGTAACTCGTGAGGCATGAGGATGAGTGTGTGTATGCATGGAGATGTGTGTGTGAATGTGTGTATGTTCTCAAAGGAAAGTCTCGTGGGGAGCAACCAGATTGTGGCCTGTGGCGTGGGTGTTGTCCTTGAGAAGATATTGGCTCTGTCCATTGTTCTTGCATAGGAACAGCATTGATTGAAAACAAGCTCCTAACATTAAAATGGGTCATGCACAAGATTTTAGTCAGACCAAGCTATAACATTTTAATATTTACTACGACAGTAGACACTACTCTAAGACAACCAATGGTCCAAACCTCATGTCGCTATCATAATCCGTTCAAAAGGTATTGGAGTTTTTACCCCTTGTAGGATGGCCAAAATTAGGGGGACTAAATCAATGGAGGCCAGAGAAAAGAAAGTGGTCAAAAATCAGGTAAATAGAATTGCGTCAGCTAGGCTGGATGCTGTGCGAGAATTAAGGCTAAACTGACAGAATCACTGTTTAATCGTCATCTTTCTTCTCGAATCCGGAGGACATAAAACAATATAGAGGTAAGATAGATATCGATTTTGAGACATGACATGTAGTACTTTCACATTTTTGTACACACTTTTCATATTAATGCGAAATTACTGTTATTTTTCGAATATTTATCACAAAACCAATAAGGTTTCTGTGAAATGTCAACGGAGCACTGAGATTCTTATTTTAAAATCCATTTACATTTAATTCAATTTGTGTCATGCTAATTTTGCTTTTTGCGACCCTTGGAAACAACTTTGCAGATGACCACCACAACATGTAAAATCCTCAAAAGTTCCTGCGAGAAAGCGGCACCACTCTGTCTATAGAGCTCGGTGCTTATTATTGGATGTATTAGGTTACGAAATCCAACTTTTGGGATATAATGTCTAAGATATTTTAGAGAAATACTCATATTTGTCTTGGTAAAATGTATTTTATAGCATAACATGCTGACCACACTGCACGCGTCGCGTGCGCGAGCGTTGCAAAATAAATGTACACATACATGTTATTAAATCATTGCACCCACACTGCTCGTGAGCGTTTGCGTGGCCAGACGCTAAAATAGAACTCAGTTCTATTTGTGACGCAAGTCCTGCCTCTCCCATCTCCCATCTCCTCATTGGTTTTTAGGAGCATCTAACCACGTGGGTGATTGAAAGATAAACTGAGGTCTATGCTCCAGTCCAGTTGGTTGTGGTAATGCACCATAAATTTGGTTGCCAACCACCATATAAAGTCTGAAGAAGAAGAAGAAGCCTGAAGGAGGAGAGATTACTAGAAAACAAACGTTTACCGTTTTATCTGTGGATTAATTGTAGAGGACCTTGTGCATTTCAGGTAAAATAACAACCCAATGTTTATATCCCACAAATTAGCTAGCAACAGCAAGCTAGCTAGCTAGCTAAATTGCAATAAATGTTTAATGCTTTTCGACCTGTCCCAAAATTAATATAATTGGTTCAGAGTTTGTTTTGATATTTCAACCTGCGTGTCCTGATTCCGTCTGGCGTGGGGGGACAAAATCAACTTGCGCACGATGGTGCACACGGACACCCTACTGTCAGTGAATTCATTATAAGCTTAGCACAGCGATTAATGACCTGCCATCTCAATGGTGTTTTGAGAGGGAGTATGATGTATGGAGGTACAGTCAATACTAGGCTACCTGAAAACCTCTGTCTTTGACATCCCTTAGTGGTAGAGCCATAATGCCCTTTAAGCCAATCAGAAACAAGTATTCAACAATGCCATGGTATAATCCCCATTTATACAACGGGTGGGTCTAATCCTGAATGATGATTGGTTAAAACCGCATTCCAGCCCGTGTCTATTCCACAAGTTACCACCAGCTAAATGGTGGCAGGTAGCTTAGTGGTTAAGAGCGTTGTGCCAGTAACCGAAAGGTCGCTGGTTCTAATCCCCGAACCGACTAGGTGAAAAATCTGTCGATGTGCCCTTGAGCAAGGCACTTAACCCTAATTGCTCCTGTAAGTCGCTCTGGATAAGAGCGTCTGCTAAATGACTAAAATGTAAAATGTAAATGTAAATCCACTGTCTCATCAACCTAGTCAGGCTCTTTATAAACTTAATCTCCACTATAAAAAGCATCTAAACATTATCTCACATTTCTTTTAGACAAACATTTCGTTTTCAACAGTGGAGATTTGTATAAACCTTGCTGTCTGTCTCTCCGACATTTGCAACATTGTTTCAACACTCAAATTCGATCTCCAGCTGTCCCATAGTATTGAACATATCGGGACGAGACAGAAAGGCAGGCAGCGTTTCTCAGCCGGTCGAAATCATGAATCAGCTGGCATAATTTTTATGGATATATACAAAACATTTCCATTGAAAAAAGGTACAACGAAACGCAGCTAATTTGCAGTCTTTCCAGCTTCAGTTTGAAATGATTGTGTTACTGTAGCTGTGTTGTTGGCTAGCTCCTCTGATCAACAGTGTCCTGACGAGTGAGCACATTCTCTATGCCAGGCAAAATCGTGCCTCATTAGCTCATTGTTATGGATGTATCCAAATAAATGTCACTAGAAAACAGCTTATGCAAATGCAGCTACTCTGCTGTTATTCTGGCTGAACTTTTTGACGTGACTGTAAGCTAGCCGTAGTTGGATAGCTAGGCAAGGGATAAGAACGTTGCCAGCCAGTATGGCAATGGAACATTTAGAACGAACGACTGGGTCGCGTCCATAGACACAGAACAAAAAGAAAGAACGACTGGGTCGGGTCTCTAGCAACCCTAGATTTGTGTCGGGACTATATCTTGTGGAAGGATGAAATAGTACGAATAAATTAATCAAAATGTTGTTAATGAAAATATGTCCATCATTATTTGAACATGTTGGTAACCCATTGTTCAAAAGTGATAATTCCCTCGAAGCCGGTGTTTGTTGGATATATTGGCTCGACTTCGTCTCGGCCCTAACAACACCCGTGCAAATATATCCAACAAACACCGGCTTCGAGGGCATTATCACTTAAGTAATGTCAATGGGGAGCTAACATGGATGCCATAGAATGTAGTGTCATGTAAATGCATCATAATGCTCATTCTTCACATTCGGTTTTATAGTATTTTTTAAATATTTCCATGTAATGTTAATACTGATTAATGTCTGCCATTGAATGTTTCAGTAAATGCATCGTAATACAGAAACCGCATATGCTTAACTCTCTAAAACATGGCTCTGGGTAGAACCAGTCATACTGTATAGAGTCGGGCTAATGCGCTTTCTGTCTGAACGATCAAGGAGCGCCACTTTCTCCTACATACAGTGGGGGAAAAAAGTATTTAGTCAGCCACCAATTGTGCAAGTTCTCCCACTTAAAAAGATGAGAGAGGCCTGTAATTTTCATCATAGGTGCACGTCAACTATGACAGACAAATTGAGAAAAAAATGTCCAGAAAATCACATTGTAGGATTTTTAATGAATTTATTTGCAAATTATGGTGGAAAATAAGTAGTTGGTCACCTAAAAACAAGCAACATTTCTGGCTCTCACAGACCTGTAACTTCTTCTTTAAGAGGCTCCTCTGTCCTCCACTCGTTACCTGTATTAATGGCACCTGTTTGAACTTGTTATCAGTATAAAAGACACCTGTCCACAACCTCAAACAGTCACACTCCAAACTCCACTATGGCCAAGACCAAAGAGCTGTCAAAGGACACCAGAAACAAAATTGTAGACCTGCACCAGGCTGGGAAGACTGAATCTGCAATAGGTAAGCAGCTTGGTTTAAAGAAATCAACTGTGGGAGCAATTATTAGGAAATGGAAGACATACATAATCTCCCTCGATCTGGGGCTCCACGCAAGATCTCACCCCGTGGGGTCAAAATGATCACAAGAACGGAGAGCAAAAATCCCAGAACCACACGGGGGGACCTAGTGAATGACCTGCAGAGAGCTGGGACCAAAGTAACAAAGCCTACCATCAGTAACACACTACTCCCTCCCTCCCTCCCTCCGAGACAGGATTGTGTCGAGGCACAGATCTGGGTAAGGGCACCAAAAAATGTCTGCAGCATTGAAGGTCCCCAAGAACACAGGGGCCTCCATCATTCTTAAATGGAATAAGTTTGGAACCACCAAGACTCTTCCTAGAGCTGGCCGCCCGGCCAAACTGAGCAATCGTGGAAGAAGGGCCTTGGTCAGGGAGGTGACCAAGAACCCGATTGTCACTCTGACAGAGCTCCAGAGTTCCTCTGTGGAGATTGGAGAACCTTCCAGAAGGACAACCATCTCTGCAGCCACTCCTCAATAAAAGGCACATGACAGCCCACTTGGAGTTTGCCAAAAGGCACCTAAAGGACTCAGACCATGAGAAACAAGACTCACTGGTCTGATGAAACCAAGATTGAACTCTTTGGCCTGAATGCCAAGCATCACGTCTGGAGGAAAGCTGGCACCATCCCTACGGTAAAACATGGTGGTAGCAGCATCATGCTGTGGGGATAATCAAAAGAAATCAGCCATCTCCCATCTCCACAAGTCTGGTTCATCCTTGGGAGCAATTTCCAAACGCCTGAAGGTACCACGTTAATCTGTACAAACAACAATAAGCAAGTATAAACACCATGGGACCACGCAACCATCATACTGCTCAGGAAGGAGACGCGTTCTGTCTCCTAGAGATGAACGTACTTTGGTGCGAAAAGTGCAAATCAATCCTAGAACAACAGCAAAGGACCTTGTGAAGATGCTGGAGGAAACAGGTACAAAAGTATCTATACCCACTGTAAAACGAGTCCTATATCGACATAACCTGAAAGGCCACTCAGCAAGGAAGAAGCCACTGCTCCAAAACCGCCATAAAAACGCCAGACTACAGTTTGTAACTGCACATGCGGACAAAGACCATACTTTTTGGAGAAATGTCCTCTGGTCTGATGAAACAAAAATAGAACTGTTTGCCCATAATGACCATCGTTATGTTTGGAGGAAAAAGGGGGTTGCTTGCAAGCCGAAGAACACCATCCCAACCGTGAAGCACGGGGGTGGCAGCATCATGCTGTGGGGGTGCTTTGCTGCAGGAGGGACTGGTGCACTTCACAAAATAGATGCCATCATGAGGAAGGAAAATTATGTGGATATATTGAAGCAACATCTCAAGACATCAGTCAGGAAGTTAAATCTTGGTCGCAAATGGGTCTTCCAAATGGACAATGACCCCAAGCATACTTCCAAAGTTGTGGCAAAATGGCTTAAGGACAACAAAGTAAAGGTATTGGAGTGGCCATCACAAAGCCCTGACCTCAAGCCTATAGAAAATGTGTGGATAAAACTGAAAAAGCGTGTGCGAGCAAGGAGGCCTACAAACCTGACTCAGTTACACCAGCTCTGTCAGGAGGAATGGGCCAAAATTCCCCCAACTTATTGTGGGAGGGTTGTGGATGGCTACCCGAAACGTTTGACCCAAGTTAAACAATTTAAAGGCAATGCTACCAAATACTAATTGAGTGTATGTAAACTTCTGACCCACTGGGAATGTGATGAAAGAAATAAAAGCTGAAATAAATCATTCTCTCTACTATTATTCTGACATTTCACATTCTTAAAATAAAGTGGTGATCCTAACTGACCTAAAACAGGGAATTGTTACTAGGATTAAATGTCAGGAATTGTGAAAAACTGAGTTTAAATGTATTTGGCTAAGGTGTATGTAAACTTCCGACTTCAACTGTATATGGCTCTGGGTTGAACCAGCTAATGCCAAACAACTCAGCTTGGAAATGTAATGTGCTCACTCACTGCTAGACAATGTACCTGAAAGTGTTTGTCTTTTTTCTCCACCCAGCTCACAAAATGGGTGATGAATTTGAATGAGTAGCAACGACTGCATTGAGTTGAGACCAATTAAAAAATGTCCTTAGCATTTTGGAACTGCTTCAGCTCAGTGTTCTATATTCCATATGTATAATTCTCTCTGGGTAAATGTTCTGAAATGTATCTTCCGGTATTTAAGTGAATGTAGACTGTTGCATTAATTGCTGGATTGATTTGTTATATTGTATGTTCGTCTAGGGGCCTGAGGGAACTCAAAGTTAATATGGAACAAAACTCAAGACATACAGTATCTCTTGACAATGGGGAAGACAGCATGCAAACAAATTTGTATCAAACAGTAATGGATTAAAAAGATCTCTCCTGGACTAAATGTTCATATAGGCCTTAATTCTTTGTATAAAAAAAATTGAAAAAATAACTATTCTCATTGACTGTGGATGACCATTGACAACCATGGAAAGACTGTAAAATATATATTTAAAAATTCTTCAGAACTCTACGGTCTATTTTAGTCTCTCCCATACCCTCTACATTCCTCCTCAAATATCTCCCTAGATACACTGAATAGATTGATGCAGGCTCTCAATCTGTCTGAACACAATGCACTCTTTTTCATGAATTTTTCTCCTCCATCACTGACACCTAGAGACGTCATACATTCAACCAAACACATTGTGAACAAAGAGAATGGGCAAAATTCTTAAAGTTCAACCTAAAGTGATAGAAGGAAAGGGTAATATATGTACGTACTCAAGTCATAGCCTTTACTGCCCTTCAGCCATCCCGAGATGCTGAAAACACACAAAACTACTTTATTTCACACCCAGTCTTGAGCAAACACACACACACACACACACACACACACTATTTCCCCTGCGGGCAAACACGAAGACTGACAGTTGGGACAGAAGTGCTCCTTCCTGGTTATAGAGGTCAGGATTGGGTCAGAGCAGGGAGGTGACACTGAGGGAAAGTGACATCACAGAGACCAGAACAGAGCAGAAAACTCTGCTTGAGTGACAATTACATTTCTTTCCTTTCCTTCGCTGTCCAACAACATTGGTCTGGAGCAGGGGAGATATCAATCCCATGGTGCAGAAACAAGAAGGATGCCAGAAAACTGTCTGTCACTAAACACTGCTGTGCTGACTCTTTTAAGTTTTGTACTGTAGTAAAGATACTCACTAACTTTACAACACATACACACACATCATTATCATTAGCGGCAAAGTTCTGTTAAACATGTTCATTCTGTATGCACTGCACAACGTGCAAAACACACCAGTATCAGTTCCGGAAGGCCGAACTGCCTCAAAGCCTATATACTTTACAGCATGCAGATTTCACCTCATAATCACACAATACAAAAACACATTCTTAAAAACATTTTGCACCACATTGTACATTATTCTGTATACATAAATAATTATCTGTAGTCAACTTTGAAGAATCCAACCTCACTACGTATTATTCCCCTTGTGGTTAGGCAAATGTTTTGTAACATGATATGATTCATATGTTTGATATTGGGCATGCTTGATATTTTTTTATCACTGAACAACCAAATTATTTGCCAATTGTGGGCATTGAAAACGTTACCATTCTGGCTCGGATGTAAAGGACATTTGTATTTGTATTTATTAGGGATCCCCTTTACTTGCTGCCAAGGCAGCAGCTACTCTTCCTGGGGTCCAGCAACATTAAGGCACTTACATCACACATAAAAAAAAAAGATAAAACAGTACATCAACATTATAACATTATTACACCATTACATATCTACAATACAAAATGTATAATACCACCATACAAAAATATTACAATGTATGTGTGTGTAGACTGCTAGCGTGTGCGTATGCGTGTCTGTACCTGTGTGTGTGTCTCTTCACAGTCCCCGCTGTTCCATAAGGTGTATTTTTATCTGTTATTTAAATCTGATTCTACTGTTTGCATCACTTACCTGATGTGGAATAGAGTTCCATGTAGTCATGGCTCTATGTACCGTAATTTTCGGACTATAAGCCGCGCCTTTTTTCCCATTTTTTTCCCATTTTTTGGGGATTGTGAAGAGACCTCTGGTGACATGTTTTGTGGGGTATGCATGGGTGTCCGAGCTGTGTGCTAGTAGTTTAAACAGACAGCTCGGTGCATTCAGCTTGTCAACACTTCTTACAAAAACAAGTAGTGATGAAGTCAATCTCTCCTCCACTTTTGAGCCATGAGAGATTGATCTATTAATGTTAGCTCTCCGTGTACATTTAAGGGCCAGCCATGCTGCCCTGTTCTGAGCCAATTGTCCCTCTTTGTGGCACCTGACCACACGACTGAACAGTAGTCCAGGTGCGACAAAACTAGGGCCTGTTAAGGCAGAGCAGCGCTTTATTATGGACAGGCTTCTCCCCATCTTAGCTACTGTTGTATCAACATGCCAATCAAATGGACAGGTAGACAGAGGGGACGGATTATTCCAGCTCTTATCTTTCTCTCCATCCCTTCTTTCTCCAGCAGTGAGTGGAATTAAAACGAGATGAGGAGTAAATGTCTCCTCTCGCTCTTCTCATTCTTGAGTCACTCGTCCCCAGAGGTCTGGGGAGTGGGCGTACACAGCACGTTCACAGCTCACTCTTACGCAAGTCCCCACTTCGCCTGCCCAGGCTGGTGTCTACCAAACCATCTGCCGCTCGCTACGCTTTTCCTTCAATGAAAGCACGTTTACTCCACAGTCACATGTTCAGCTTATGTGTTTGCTGCTAAAGCAAGGCAAGGAGGCTTCACACCACTTACTCTGGTGTCCCCATGGAGCCTGAGTTCACAGAAGCCAAATAGAGCATGTGCTTGTCAGCAAATCAGAGGATGGGTGGCCTTTGACTGCGTTGTGCTACAATACTATGTCAAAAACAGCCAGGATAAGTTTTTAAAAAAATCATAATGGCTTATGGAGCAATAGTATGAAGTTAGAAAATGCTATGGTTACCCTTCAGCCTCACAGATACAGTACCATACAGTACCATGAAATACTGTATGTTGAAACTGAAATTGAAACCATGGCTATGTTCCAATCAAGTATACATACTAGCAAACCTTGTATAATGCATGCCAATTACATTGCTTAATTCTACGTAGTTTGCTAGTGTCAAACCCAGAGTTTGGTTTGTGTCTGACTGACCTTGGCATTCTTGATGCTGTTCATGATGTTTCCTAGATCCTCCACATCGATGACTGAGCCTGGCCTTTTCTCCTCTGACCCAGCTGTCTCCTCATCACTACTGGACTCTACCAGCTCCTCCTGCAGAGAAACAGAGGGAGAGGGGAGAGGGGGGAGAGGGAAAGAGAAGGAGAGAGAGGAGGAGGGAGACAGCAGGCGAGAGGGAGAGGAGTAGATAGTGAAAGGTGATGGCAGAAAAAGAGAGATGGACAGAATATGAAAGGTAGGTGAGAACAGAGAGAGTACGTGGGAGAAAAATAGGGCGAGATCACTCACACATTGTACACAAGAGACCTGCCTCACTTACTTCAAGCATTTCCTAAAGGGTCCAAACCTCCTTCAGATTTATGAAGGCATAAATCCACAATTAATCTTAAATACATCCATGATTAAACACATCCAGGATCCCATATGGGATAAATGGTATTACAAGTCGTTACCTTTTGTTGGAGCTGCTTGATTAAATAAAGAAAAGCATATGCATATTTATGGAGTTTAGGAACTCCTCAGGGTACGTGGCTGATTCAAATGATGTTGCCCACCACATGTTCATCGGCGTTGGCAGGATTAAATGAAGGCTAAATGGATGCACGGTAGATAAATCATAAGGATTAGCCTTCACATTGTAGTTTCTTTCTACACTCTCTCCTCTGAATGTCACCCCTGATGCGTACAGCGCTGGAGACAGAAGGAGGGAAAAGTAGCACCGCTAACTCACGTTACCATGACAATACGAGAAAGAGGGTATGTGCATGCATGCGTGTTTAGTAATAGCAGTAGTGTCAAGGAATCCACTCCAGATAAAAGTGTAATAAGAAATACCTTATTGTGGACAGCATAAACCTGCATTGAGTTACGTGAACTACAAATCAACTCTATGAACCTACACTACAACTCAAAAAACCTACACTCGATCGCTCCAATGTCAACAACTACAGACCAGTATCCCTTTTTTCTTTTTTCTCCAAAACTCTTGAGCGTGCTATCTCTAGCCAACTCTCCTGCTATCTCTCTCAGAATGACCTTCTTGATCCAAACCAGTCAGGTTTCAAGACTGGTCATTCAAATGAGACTGCTCTTCTCTGTGTCACGGAGGCTCTCCGCACTGCTAAAGCTAACTCTCTCTCCTCTGCTCTTATCCTTCTAGACCTATCTGCTGCCTTTGATACTGTGAACCATCAGATCCTCCTCTCCACCCTCTCCGAGTTGGGCATCTCCGGCGCTGCTCACTCTTGGATTGCGTCCTACCTGACAGGTCGCTCCTACCAGGTTGCGTGGTGAGAATCTGTCTCCGCACCACGTGCTCTCACCACTGGTGTCCCCCAGGGCTCAGTTCTATTCTCTCTACACACCAAGTCACTTGGCTCTGTCATATCCTCACATGGTCTCTCCTATCATTGCTAAGCAGACAACACACAATTAATTTTCTCCTTTCCCCCTTCTGATAACCAGGTGACGAATCGCATCTCTGCATGTCTGGCAGACATATCAGTGTGGATGTCGGATCACCACCTCAAGCTGAACCTCGGCAAGACGGAGCTGCTCTTCCTCCCGGGGAAGGACTGCCCGCTCCATGATCTCGCCATCACGGTTGACAACTCCATTGTGTCCTCCTCCCAGAGTGCAAGGAACCTTTGCGTGACCCTGGACAACAACCAGTCGTTCTACGCTAACAATCCTGCAGGTTCATGCTCTACAACATTCGCAGAGTACGACCCTACCTTACACAGAAAGCGGCACAGGTCCTAATCTAGGCACTTGTCATCTCCTGTCTGGATTACTGCAACTCGCTGTTGGCTGGGCTCCCTGCATGTGCCATTAAACCCCTACAACTTAACCAGAACGCTGCAGCCCGTCTGGTGTTCAACCTTCCCAAGTTCTCTCATGTCACCCCGCTCCTCTGCACACTCCACTGGCTTCCAGTTGAAGCTCGCATCTACTACAAAACCATGGTGCTTGCCTATGGAGCTGTGAGGGGAACGGCACCTCCTTACCTTCAGGCTCTGATCAGACCCTACACGCAAACGAGGGCACTACGTTCATCCACCTCTGGCCTGCTAGCCCCCCTACCTCTACGGAAGCACAGTTCCCGCTCAGCCCAGTCAAAGCTATTCACAAGCTCCCCCACGACGCCAGGACAGCGGAGTCACTGACCACCTTCCGGAGACACTTGAAACCCTACCTCTTTAAGGAATACCTGGAATAGTATAACAATAATCCTTCTAAACCCCCCCCTCCCCCACCCCCTATAAAATAAAATAAAAGGGTAGTTGTCCCACTGGCTATCCTAAGTTGAATGCACCAATTAGTAAGTCTGGATAAGAGCGTCTGCTAAATGACTTAAATGTAAATGTAATGAGATAACATGCATACCTACCATTACTAATGCTAAGAGTAGTTAAGTTCAGTCTTACCTCAGAGTTGAGCTGTTCTGGAGATGCCTGTTCGTCCTGTCTTCTCCTGTGGTTTCTTCCTATTCCTGGTCTTACAGGAGCCTCCCATCTTATAGTTTCCACTACAGGCCTTCTTCTGCTCTGCAACCAGGGCCTGCAGGCAGCTCAGGAACTTCTTCCAGAGCAGGAAGTCAGCCTGTACGCTGCAATTACGGTTCTTCACTACGTTGCAGTTGCCATCTCCTCTGGACAGAACACGGATGCCGCTCAGCATCCACAGCCACTTGTCCACGTTTTTACTCACCTAAGGGAGACGGAAGAAGGGGTTGAATGATGTGTTTTCAGTGAGTCTAGAGAAAGTGGATGATTAGCTATTGGACAGGAGAGAACAGTCATAGTGGTAATGATAATCGATTGAATGAGCTTAGTATTCTAGTGTGTACAAAAGAGGAATGTATATCAGATAAGCAAAGAAACTGATAATTTCATAAGTGTAAGTAGCAGCACTACACACATAGTGGAAACATATCGATAGGAGACATACAGTATTCAGTCAGATCTCTTACCATATTGTAGTGGCTGCCATACACAGAGTTGCCCAGGCCAAGCACTGTATATCTCAGTGCTTTCAGGTAGGTTTTCCCATTTCTGAAGTCAGTGAATGCCTCCTCCAGCCACTTACAGAACCATTCAGCATTCTCTGTGGGCTGTCCGTCAGTGTACGTAGCCAATAGGAACACACAGACCGACTTGTTGGAGCACTGGAGAGAGAGATGCCATCCAGAAATGTGGAAAGTGGCACAAGGTAAACAAATGCAGAATATGTAGCATAGACATATAGAATAAGGATAAAGGATCTCTCCGGTATATACTTCCAGTGAGAGACAGGAATGGCCCCATTTCCTTTTAAAGTGCAATACATTTGGCCAGAGGCAAATTAAGTGCACTTCATAGGAAACAGGATGCAGCTATGGACAACCTATTGCATTGCATGCAACCAGAGTGAAAGTAGGAATCAATAACAGAACAGCAGCATAGGGAGCACTATGATGAAGTATGAGGACAACAATTTGAAGGCAGAACAAATCTCCAAAGCAGAGCAACATTGTAAATGATTCAAGCCCTACAGGGCAGCCAGTGTAAGGTGCCCCTATCCCCATGGTTTCCTACGGCAAAGAGCTGCCTGCAACACTCTATGCTGGGGGAGAGAGCATCATGATTGATCACTGGGCACAGAGAGTCAATGCGCTGAGCATCTGTAACTAGATCTCTGGGCCGGAGGCCGGGCCAAGCACCCATGGTCATTTCTCTTTGGTGAGAGGGATTTTCATCTCCAAACTGTAAAGTATCCCTGTTGAATAAATGGCCATTTCCTCTCAGGCTGCTGCGTCAGGCGACAAATCTCCTATTAATTTCTCAGATGGTGGAGTATTGCCCAACAAAATGGAATACTGATGAAAATAATCAATCTTTCGTGGTTGAACAGGATTCATTTAAAATATTTATACAATGTGCCAGCCATTGGTTTGAAGAATAAAAAAGAAAAAAGAAAGTGGCAAACTTGGGGTTGGAAAATGATGCTAGTGCAAGGCTTTAAAACTGTATAGTTTTGCTAGTTCATCTGTTTATCTGTCAGCGAATACAAGATTAATTCCCTAGAAGCTAAGATAGTAGCACTTCATTACTGCACGAAATTAAGTATGTGAATAATAACATATAATAGTATGGTAACAAGTTATAGTTACTCACAAATTTAAACATGACTGTCCAGATAGATACCCATTAAGGTCAGTATAATTATAGAATTGTTTTCTTCCAGGTTAAAGGAAACATCACTCACCTCATCAGCTAGCGTGTCATCTGGGTCATAATCTTTCATGTCGATCACTTCAGCTGGCAAGCCCAAAGCCTTCACCTCCTCTGATAGCTCTGTAGCAAAACTCTGGGACAAATGTATGATCAATTAAAGTTAATTTCAGTATGCAATTCTGCTCATAAAAACTTTGCCCATTCATATACTGTAATGCTAGAGCCTTACAGTTCATTCATGAACCTACAGTGCCTTCAGAAAGTATTCACACCCCTTGACTTTTTCCACATTTTGTTCTGTTACAGCCTGAATTTGAAACGGATTAAATTGAGATTTTTTTGGCACTGGCCTACACACAATACCCCATAATGTCAAAGTGGAATTGTGTTTAAAAAAATGTTTACAAATAAAATAAAAATGAAAAGCTCAAGTGTCTTGAGTCAATAAGTATAGAATCCATTTGTTTTTATGGCAAGCCTAAATAAGTTCAGGAGTAAACATTTGCTTAACAAGTCACATAAGTTGCAAGGACTCACTCTGTGTGCAATAATAGTGTTTAACATGATTTTTTAATGACTACCTCATCTCTGTACCCCACACCTACAATTATCTGTAAGGTCACTCAGTTGAGCAATGAATTTCAAACACAGATTCAACCACAAAGACCAGCGAGGTTTTCCAGTGCCACGCAAGAAGGGCAAAAAAACAAACAGGCATTGAATATCCCATTGAGCATGGTGAAGTTATTCATTACACTTTGGATGGTGAATCACTACTCCCAGTCACTACAAAGATAGAGTGCATTCGGAAAGTATTCGGACCCCTTGACTTCTTCCACATTTTGTAACGTAAAAGCCTTATTCTAAAATTGATACAATAATTTTTTTCCCTCATCAATCTACACACAATACCCCATAATGTCAAAGCGAAAATGTTTATTTTTATTTTTATTCTTGCTATAATAAAATACCTTATTTACATAAGTATTCATAAAATGTGTTATGAGACTTCAAAATTGGGCTCAGGTGCATCCTGTTTCCACTGATCATCCTTGAGATGTTTCTACAACTTGGAGTCCACCTGTGGTAATTTCAATTGATTGGACATGATTTGGAATGGCACACACCTGTCTATATAAGGTCCCACAGTTGATAGTGCATGTCAGAACAAAAAACCAAGCCATGAAGTCGAAGGAATTGTACATAGAGCTCCGAGACAGGATTGTGTTGAGGCACAGATCTGGGGAAGGCTAACAAAAAATGTCTGCAGCATTGAAGGTCCCCAAGAACATAGTGGCCTCCATCATTCTTAAATGGATGAAGTTTGGAACCACCAAGACTCTTCCTAGAGCTGGCCGCCCGGCCAAACTGAGCAATCGGGGGAGAAGGGCCTTGGTCAGGGAGGAGACCAAGAACCCGATAGTCACTCTGACAGAGCTCCAGAGTTCCTCTGTGGAGATGGGAGAACCTTCCAGAAGGACAACCATCTCTGCAGCACTCCACCAATCAGGCCTTTATGGTAGAGTGGCCAGACGGAAGCAACTCCTCAGTAAAAGGAACATGACAGCCCGCTTGGAGTTGCCAAAAGGCACCTAAAGGACTCTCAGACCATCAGAAACAGGATTATCTGGTCTGATGAAACCAAGATTGAACTCTTTGGCCTGAATGCCAAGCGTCACATCTGGAAGAAACCTGGCACCATCTCTACGGTGAAGCATGGTGGTGGCAGCATCATGCTGTGGGGATGTTTTTCAGCGGCAGGGACTGGGAGACTAGTCAGGATCGAGGGAAAGATGAACGGAGCAAAGTACAGAGAGATCCTTGATGAAAACCTGCTCCAGAGCGCTCAGGACCTCAGACTGGGGTGAAGGTTCACCTTCCAACAGGACAACGACCCTAAGCACACAGCAGAGACAATGCAGGAGTGGCTTTGGGACAAGTCTCTGAATGTCCTTGAGTGACCCAGCCAGAGCCCGGACTTAAATCCGATCAAACATCTCTGGAGAGACCTGAAAATAGCTGTGCAGTGACGCGCCCCAGCCAACCTGACATAGCTTGAGAGGATCTGCAGAGAAGAATGGTAGAAACTCCCCAAATACAGGTGTGCCATGCTTGTAACGTCATACCCAAGAAGACTTGAGGCTGTAATCGCTGCCAAAGGTGCTTCAACAAAGTACTGAGTAAAGGGTCTGAATACTTATGTAAATGTGTTTTCAGTTTTATATTATACATTTGCAAACATTTATAAAAACCAATTATTGCTTTGTCATTATGGGGTATTGTGTGTAGATTGATGAGGGGGGACTATTTAATAAATTTTAGAATAAGGCTGCAACGTAACAAAATGTGGAAAAAGTCAAGGGGTCTGAATACTTTCCGAATGCACTGTACAGGCGTCCTTCCTAACTCGGATGCAGTAGAGGAAGGAAACCACTCAGGGATTTCACCATGAGGCCAATGGTGACTTCAAAACAGTTACAGTGAGGGAAAAAAGTATTTGATCCACTGCTGATTTTGTACGTTTGCCCACTGACAAAGAAATGATCAGTCTATAATTTAATGGTAGGTTTATTTGAACAGTGAGAGACAGAATAACAACAACAAAATCCAGAAAAAACGCATGTCAAAAATGTTATAAATTGATTTGCATTTTAATGAGGGAAATAAGTACAGTACAGAGTTTAATGGCTGTGATAGGAGAAAACTGAGGATGGATCAACAACATTGTAGGTACTCCACAATACTAAGCTAATTGACAGAGTGAAAAGCAGGAAGCCTGTAGAGAATAAAACTATTCCAAAACATGCATTTTGTTTGCAACAAGGCACTAAAGTAATTGGCAAAGCAGTTAACTTTTTGTCCTGAATACAAAGTGTTCTGTTTGGGGCAAATTCAATACAACACATTTTCTGAGTACCAGAGTACGTGAGCAGAGCGGAGCGAGTAGTGGAGCGTGCCCAATTTGACTGGAGCGCGAAGCGAGATTCCCAAAGGTTGGCGATTCGGCCTTCTAGCCCGCTCCAATTTCGCTCCAGTAGCGCTCACTTCAGGAGCTCAGGGCATGCATTTGTAGTCTACTTGTGTGCTGCTAATAGCCCCTTGCTTTAGCTACTGTCATGGAGTTCTCTAAATATTTTCATAAAGAAACTGATAAAATACACAGTTGCTAAATCAAGGTGACTTCCAAAGATGAAGAGCAAGAGTGGGAGTGATGTGATGTAGTGTCCACTGTTATGTGTAAGGATTGGATGCCATCTGCTGGTATGGTGCTAAACTGTTAGGTTATAGACCGGATACCATTGTTCTACGTGCAGGATATGGCCACATGAAACATCCACAACTAAAGATCATTGTGGAATCTGAAAATACACTTATCCCAAAAGTATGATGGTATACTTATTACTTGCACAGGCTAAAAGAAAGAATGAGGTGGGTAGATAACTAAGTGTGTCATTGTAGCAAAGTATTCATAAACTAAAAATCAGATCTCTTAAATGTTTTGTTCATTTTTCGTTCTATTATCTATACAATAGGCAATAATTGATTTTGGCCCAATAGGCCTGGCATATTCCCACATTCAAGGAGCTTTCCGTTTTGATTGGGTTATTTAGCCTAAAAACCTTTAGGCCTACCTAATAGAAACATTTAAAAAACAACTCTGGATCTCTGCCCAACCTGGCAAGAGTGGCCAAAAGGGTGTTTAGCGTCCCCAGTGGCCCTGCAATTGTGGAGAGTATATTCTCAGTGGTGGAAAAAGTACCCAATTGTCATACTTGAGTAAAGGTAAAGATACCTTAATAGAAAATGACTCAATAAAAAGTGAAAGTCACCCAGTAAAATACTACTTGAGTAAAAGTCTAAAAGTATTTGGTTTTAAATATACTTAAGTATCAAAAGTAAATACAATTGCTAAAATATGCTTTTTATTTTATTTATTTATTTTATTTCACCTTTATTTAACCAGGTAGGCCAGTTGAGAACAAGTTCTCATTTACAACTGCGACCTGGCCAGTGCGATAAAAACAACAACAACACAGTTACACATGGGATAAACAAAACATACAGTCAATAACACCATAGAAAAACTACAGTTGAAGTCGGAAATGTACAGTGGGGGAAAAAAGTATTTAGTCAGTCACCAATTTTGCAAGTTATCCCACTTAAAAAGATGAGAGAGGCCTGTAATTTTCATCATAGGTACACGTCAACTATTACAGACAAAATGAGGAAAAAAAATCCAGAAAATCACATTGTAGGATTTTTTATGAATTTATTAGCAAATTATGGTGGAAAATAAGTATTTGGTCAATAACAAAAGTTTCTCAATACTTTGTTATATACCCTTTGTTGGCAATGACACAGGTCAAACGTTTTCTGTAAGTCTTCACAAGGTTTTCACACACTGTTGCTGGTATTTTGGCCCATTCCTCCATGCAGATCTCCTCTAGAGCAGTGATGTTTTGGGGCTGTCGCTGGGCAACACGGACTTTCAACTCCCTCCAAAGATTTTCTATGGGGTTGAGATCTGGAGACTTGTCTCTTGATCTGGAGATCATTGTCATGCTGAAAGACCCAGCCACGTTTCATCTTCAATGCCCTTGCTGATGGAAGGAGGTTTTCACTCAAAATCTCACGATATATGGCCCCATTCATTCTTTCCTTTACACGGATCAGTCGTCCTGGTCCCTTTGCAGAAAAACAGCCCCAAACCATGATGTTTCCACCCCCATGCTTCACAGTAGGTATGGTGTTCTTTGGATGCAACTCAGCATTCTTTGTCCTCCAAACACGACGAGTTGAGTTTCTACCCAAAATTTCTATTTTGGTTTCATCTGACCATATGACATTCTCCCAATCCTCTTCTGGATCATCCAAATGCACTCTAGCAAACTTCAGACGGGCCTGGACATGTACTGGCTTAAGCAGGGGGGACACGTCTGGCACTGCAGTATTTGAGTCCCTGGCGGCGTAGTGTGTTACTGATGGTAGGCTTTGTTACTTTGGTCCCAGCTCTCTGCAGGTCATTCACTAGGTCCCCCCGTGTGGTTCTGGGATTTTTGCTCACCGTTCTTGTGATCATTTTGACCCCACGGGGTGAGATCTTGCGTGGAGCCCCAGATCGAGGGAGATTATCAGTGGTCTTGTATGTCTTCCATTTCCTAATAATTGCTCCCACAGTTGATTTCTTCAAACCAAGCTGCTTACCTATTGCAGATTCAGTCTTCCCAGCCTGGTGCAGGTCTACAATTTTGTTTCTGGTGTCCTTTGACAGTGCTTTGGTCTTGGCCATAGTGGAGTTTGGAGTGTGACTGTTTGAGGTTGTGGACAGGTGTCTTTTATACTGATAACAAGTTCAAACAGGTGTCATTAATACAGGTAATGAGTGGAGGACAAGAGGAGCCTCTTAAAGAAGAAGTTACAGGTCTGTGAGAGCCAGAAATCTTGCTTGTTTGTAGGTGACCAAATACTTATTTTCCACCATAATTTGCAAATACATTCATTAAAAATCCTACAATGTGATTTTCTGGATTTTTTTCCTCAATTTGTCTGTCATAGTTGACGTGTACCTATGATGAAAATTACAGGCCTCTCTCATCTTTTTAAGTGGGAGAACTTGCACAATTGGTGGCTGACTAAATACTTTTTTTCCCCACTGTACATACACTTAGGTTGGAGTCATTAAAACTCGTTTTTCAACCACTCCACAAATTTCTTGTTAGGACATCTACTTTGTGCATGACACAAGAAATTTGTCCAACAATTGTTTACAGACAGATTATTTCACTTATAACATTTACATTTTAGTCATTTAGCAGTCAAATTAGTGAGTGCATACATTTATTTTTTTATTTTTATTTTAAAAAATCATACTGGCCCCCCGTGGGAATCGAAACCAAAACCCTGGCGTTGCAAGCACCGTGCTCTACCAACTGAGCTACACGGGGCCCACTGTATCACAATTCCAGTGGGTCAGAAGTTTACATACACTAAGTTGACTGTTCCTTTAAACAGCTTGGAAAATTCCAGGAAATTATGTCATGGCTTTAGAAGCTTCTGATAGGCTAATTGACATCATTTGAGTCAATTGGAGGTGTACCTGTTGATGTATTTGAAGGCCTACCTTCAAACTCAGTGCCTCTTTGCTTGACATCATGGGAAAATCAAAAGAAATCAGCCAAGAACTCAGAAAAAAAATTGTAGACCTCCAGGAGTCTGGTTCATCATTGGGAGCAATTTCCAAACGCCTAAGGGTACCACGTTCATCTGTACAAACAATAGTACGCAAGTATAAACACCATAGGACCACGCAGCCGTCATACCGCTCAGGAAGGAGATACGTTCTGTCTCCTAGAGATGACCGTACTTTGGTGCGAAAAGTGCAAATCAATCCCAGAACAACAGCAAAGGACCATGTGAAGATGCTGGAGGAAACAGGTACAAAAGTATCTACAGTGGGGGAAAAAAGTATTTAGTCTGCCACCAATTGTGCAAGTTCTCCCACTTAAAAAGATGAGAGGCCTGTAATTTTCATCATAGGTACACGTCAACTATGACAGACAAAATGAGGAAAAAAATATCCAGAAAATCACATTGTAGGATTTTTAATGAATTTATTTGCAAATTATGGTGGAAATAAGTATTTGGTCAATAACAAAAGTTTCTCAATACTTTGTTATATACCATTTGTTGGCAAAGACACAAGTCAAACGTTTTCTGTAAGTCTTCACAAGGTTTTCACACACTGTTGCTGGTATTTTGGCCCATTCCTCCATGCAGATTTCCTCTAGAGCAGTGATGTTTTGGGGCTGTCGCTGGGCAACACAGACTTTCAACTCCCTCCAAAGATGTTCTATGGGGTTGAGATCTGGAGACTGGCTAGGCCACTCCAGGACCTTGAAATGCTTCTTACGAAGCCACTCCTTCGTTGCCCGGGCGGTGTGTTTGGGATCATTGTCATGCTGAAAGACCCAGCCATGTTTAATCTTCAATGCCCTTGCTGATGGAAGGAGGTTTTCACTCAAAATCTCACGATGCATGGCCCCATTCATTCTTTCCTTTACACGGATCAGTCGTCCTGGTCCCTTTGCAGAAAAACAGCCCCAACGCATGATGTTTCCACCCCCATGTTTCACAGTAGGTATGGTGTTCTTTGGATGCAACTCAGCATTCTTTGTCCTCCAAACACGACAAGTTGAGTTTTTACCAAAAAGTTATATTTTGGTTTCATCTGACCATATGACATTCTCCCAATCCTCTTCTGGATCATCCAAATGCACTCTAGCAAACTTCAGACGGGCCTGGACATGTACTGGCTTAAGCAGGGGGACACGTCTGGCACTGCAGGATTTGAGTCCCTGGCGGCGTAGTGTGTAACTGATGGTAGGCTTTGTTACTTTGGTCCCAGCTCTCTGCAGGTCATTCACTAGGTCCCCCCGTGTGGTTCTGGGATTTTTGCTCACCGTTCTTGTGATCATTTTGACTCCCACGGGGTGAGATCTTGCGTGGAGCCCCAGATCGAGGGAGATTATCAGTGGTCTTGTATGTCTTCCATTTCCTAATAATTGCTCCCACAGTTGATTTCTTCAAACCAAGCTGCTTACCTATTGCAGATTCAGTCTTCCCAGCCTGGTGCAGGTCTACAATTTTGTTTCTGGTGTCCTTTGACAGCTCTTTGGTCTTGGCCATAGTGGAGTTTGGAGTGTGACTGTTTGAGGTTGTGGACAGGTGTCTTTTATACTGATAACAAGTTCAAACAGGTGCCATTAATACAGGTAACAAGTGGAGGACAGAGGAGCCTCTTAAAGAAGAAGTTACAGGTCTGTGAGAGCCAGAAATCTTGCTTGTTTGTAGGTGACCAAATACTTATTTTCCACCATCATTTGCAAATAAATTCATAAAAAATCCTACAATGTGATTTTCTGGATTTCTTTTTCTCAATTTGTCTGTCATAGTTGACGTGTACCTATGATGAAGGCCTCTCATCTTTTTAAGTGGGAGAACTTGCACAATTGGTGGCTGACTAAATATTTTTTTCCCCACTGTATGTTCCTGACTTCCCTGAAAAGTTGCATATCGCGGGGGCTGTTTGATGCTAATGCAGTACGCCACAGGATGTTTTTGTACTGGTCAAGGGCAGTCAAGTCTGGGGTGAACCAGGGGCTATATCTGTTCTTAGTTCTGCTTTTTTTGAATGGGGCATGCTTATTTAAGATGGAGAGGAAGGCACTTTTAAAGAACAACCAGGCATTCTCTGCTGACGAAATGAGGTCAATATCCATCCAGGATACCCGGGCCAGGTCAATTAGAAACGCCTGCTCGCTGAAGTGTTTTAGGGACCGTTTGACAGTGATGAGGGATGGTCGTTTGACCGCGGACCATTATGGACGCAGGCAATGAGGCAGTGATCGCTGAGATCCTGGTTGAAGACAGCGGAGGTGTATTTAGAGGGTAAATTAGTCAGGATGATATCTATGAGGGTGCCCATGTTTTACGGATTTAGGGTTGTACCTGGTAGGTTCCTTGATGATTTGTGTGAGATTGAGGGCATCTAGTTTAGATTGTAGGACGGCCGGGGTGTTAAGCATATCCCAGTTTAGGTCACCAAGCAGTACGAACTCTGAGGATAGATGGGGGGCAATCAATTCACATATGGTGTCCAGGGCACAGCTGGGGGCTGAGGGGGATTTGTAGCAAGTGGCAACAGTGAGAGACTTATTTCTGGAAAGGTGGATTTTTAGAAGTAGAAGCTCAAACTGTTTGGGCACAGACCTGGATAGTATGATAGACCTCTGCAGGCTATCTCTGAAGGCCACCAAAAACTCCGCCCCCTTTGGCAGTTCTATCTAGACGGAAAATGTTGTAGTTGGGGATGGAAATGTCCGAGTTTTTGGTGGCCTTCCTAAGCCAGGATTCAGAGGAGGTATCAAAAGTAAAAGTAAAAGTCTAAATAATTTCAAATTCCTTATATTAAGCAAACCAGAAAGCACAATTATTGTTATTTTAATTTACTGATAGCCAGGGGCACACTTCAGCACTCAGACATCATTTACAAATGAAGCATTTGTGTTTAGTGTGTCCAGGGGATCAGAGGCAATAGAGATGACCAGGGATGTTCTCTTGATAATTGTGTGATTTGGACCATTTTCCTGTCTTGCTAAGCATTCAAAATGTAACGAGTACTTTTGGTCTCAGGGAAAATGTATTATTTTCTTTAGGAATGTAATTAAGTAAAAGTAAAAGTTGTCAAAAATATAAATAGTAGAGTACAAATACCCCCAAAAATTACTTAAGTAGTACTTTAAAGTATTTTTACTGAAGTACTTTTACACCACCGGATATTTTCCGCTACTGGCCGGCTCTCCAGGCATCATCGCGTGAGCCTGAAGCCACAGACTGCCCAAACTCGTGTTTCTAAAAAAGAATTCAAAAAGGTACTAGTATGTAATTTTTGGTTTAAATTGTATTTAATTCTAAGTAAGTCACAGCCTATATGTGCAATTTATAGACTATAATGATTTAATACAACGAAATGTTGTTTAAATACTGCACGCTTTATGTCCCTACCAGCCTATTGAGTAGCACTCGCAAATGCTTCACAAATGTATTTCTTTGTAGGCTTTAGCCTTGAAATAATATAGCCTAAATAATTCATTTTCATTCCTTCTCATGCTCCCTGTCTGGCTCCTACCTATTTAGAGTGTTTATATGCTGTTTAATATGACATCTAGCCAATTTGAAATTATGTTCGCTTCTTACATTCACCATTTCATGTTTATTCAAATACTTTTCATTCAAATCCATATGGTTTGGTTTCAATACATAAAAAACAAATTGGTAGGTCCAGGTAGTCACAGAAATAGATGGGTGTTTGTTGAATTGTGATTTTAATGAATGGAGCGAATTTTGAGCGCGAGTTCTTTTTCTTATGAGCATGGAACGGTTTTTAGCAAGGAAAGGACACGGAGCGCTGGAGCGGTGCGCAAGCGATGAGCGGGATTTCCAAAGCTCAACTCCGCTCACATACTCTGCTGAGTACCACTCTCCATATTTTCAACCATAGTGGTTGATGTATCATGTTATGGGTATGCTTGTAATCATTAAGGACTGGGGCGTTTTTCAGGATAAAAAATAAATGGAATGGAGTTAAGTACAGGCAAAATCCTAGAGGAAAACCTTGTTCAGTCTGCTTTCCACCAGACACTGGGAGATTAATTCACCTTTCAGCAGGACAATAACATTTCAAATTTTTTTACATTTTAGTCATTTAGCAGACACTCTTATCCAGAGCGACTTACAGTAGTGAGTGCATACATTTTCATACTAGTCCCCCGTGGGAATCGAACCGACAACTCTGGTGTTGCAACCACCATGCTCTACCAACTGAGCTACACGGGACCTAAATATACGCTGGAGTTGCTTACCAAGAACACAGTGAATGTTCCTGAGGGGTAGAGTTACAGTTTTGACTTAAATCTGCTTCAGAAATCTATGGCAAGACCTGAACATGGTTGTCTAGCAATGATCAACAACCAATTTTACAGATCTTGAAGAATTTTTTTAAGAATAATGTGCAAATATTGTACAATCCAGGTGTGGAAAACTTACCCAGAAAGACTCACAGCTGTAATCACTGCCAAAGGTGCTTCTACAAAGTATTGACTCAGAGGTGTGAATGAGATATTTTCTGCATTTCATTTTCAATAAATGTGATAACATTTCTAAACACATGTTTTCACTTCGTCATTGTGGGGTATTGTGTGTAGATGGGTGATTTTAAAAAATATTGAATCCATTCTGGATACTTTCTGAAGGCACTGTATCTGCCGTGCGGGGGGAATATGTTAAGCACCCTGACGCTCTGTCTAATGTTAATAATCCTCCCTTGCGATACGGTTTTGGAAACCTTTGGAACTTTACTTTCATATCATCGAGAAATATAAAATATATACTTAATGTATACAGTTTTAGCACAGATGCACACGGCTGTGTTTTTAAGAACACATGCTTCCAGACGACGTACAACACTTCCTCCCCAGTTGCGCTCCAATGGAAATGTGAGCGTAAGTGGGAAGTGTCGTACTGTATGTCAGCTGGAAGCATGCGTTATTCAAAACACAACCATGTGCATCTGTGCTAAAACTGCGTCCAGTAAGTATCTTTTGTATTTGTAAAACTATTGAAAGTTATACAGTGCATTTGGAAAGTATTCAAACCCCTTTAGTTTTTCCACATTTTGTTACGTTATTGATGAAAAAAACAAAATCCTCATCAATCTACACAAAATACCCCATAATGTCAAAGCGAAAACAGATTCAGACATTTTCGCAAAAAATTAAAACTGAAATAACACATTTACATAAGTATTCAGACCCTTTACTCAGTACTTTGTTGAAGCATCTTTGGCAGCGATTACAGCCTTGAGTCTTCTTGGGTATGACGTTACAAGCTTGGCACACCTGTATTCGTGGAGTTTATACCATTCTTCTCTGCAGATCCTCTCAAGCTCTGTCAGGTTGGCTGGGGAGCGTCGCTGCACAGCTATTTTCAGGTCTCTCCAGAGATCTTAGATCGGGTTCAAGTCCGGGCACTTGCTGGGCCACTCAAGGACATTCAGAGACTTGTTCCGAAGCCACTCCTGCATTGTCTTGGCTGTGTGCTTAGGGTCGTTGTCCTGTTGGAAGGTGAACCGTCACCCCAGTTTGAGGTCCGGAGCGCTCAGGAGCAGGTTTTCATCAAGGATCTCTCTGTACTTTGCTCCGTTCATCTTTCCCTCGATCCTGACTAGTCTCCCAATCCCTGCCGCTGAAAAACATCCCCACAGCATGATGCTGCCACCACCATGCTTCACCGTAGAGATAGTGCCAGGTTTCTTCCAGACGTGACGCTTGGCATTCAGGCCATAGAGTTCAGTCTTGGTTTCAAGACTTGCTGTCATGTGCCTTTTACTGAGGAGTGGCTTCCGTCTGGCCACTCTACCATAAAGGCCTGATTGGTGGAGTGCTGCAGAGATGGTTGTCCTTCTGGAAGGTTCTCCCATCTCCACATAGGAACTCTGGAGCTCTGTCAGAGTGACCATTGGGTACTTGGTCTCCTCCCTGACCGAGGCCCTTCTCCCCCGATTGCTCAGTTTGGCCAGGCGGCCAGCTCTAGGAAGAGTCTTGGTGGTTCCAAACTTCATCCATTTAAGAATGATGGAGGCCACTATGTTCTTAGGGACCTTCAATGCTGCAGACATTTTTTGTTACCATTCCCCAGATCTGTGCTTTGACACAATCCTGTCTCTGAGCTCTACAGACAATTTCTTCGACCTCATGGCTTGGTTTTTGCTCTGACATGCACTGTCAACTGTGGGACCTTATATGGACAGGTGTGTGCCTTTCCAAATCATGTCCAATCAATTGAATTTACCACAGGTGGACTCCAATCAAGTTGTAGAAACATCTGAAAGATAATCAATGGAAACAGGATGCACCTGAGCCCAATTTTGAGTCTCATAACAAAGGGTCTGAATACTTATATAAAACATTTATTTATTTTACAGATAATTGTATGTGTGGGGTACAGAGATTAGGTAGTCATAAAAAAAATCATGTTAAACACTATTATTGCACACAGAGTGAGTCAATGCAACTTGTTATGTGACTTCTTAAGCAAATGTTTACTCCTGAACTTATTTAGGCTTGCCATAACAAATGGATTCTATACTTATTGACTCAAGACATTTTAGCTTTTCATTTTTAATTGATTTGTAAAAATAAATGTACACATAATTCCACTCTGACATTATGGGGTATTGTGTGTAGTCCAGTGCTGTGGTCCATAAGTTTGAATAAGAACCCTAGGGCTGGGTATGGACCCTTGGGTTCTCAAGAGTTAGTAAAAAATATGCATCCCTAAAACTATTATTTTCTCTTAAAACATCAACCCCTGTACTACAAAAAAGTCCATGGTTGCAGAATCGCCCTCTTACTTTTGCAGTCCCAGTCTGTGATCCATAGAATATCTTTACTTTAGATACATGAACCACTTTCTCCTTCTCAACACTGTAACCATTCTGCTTCACAGCTTTGTAGAGTCAGGGGCTCACTGGATTGGTAAGAGTATTCTAATGGGGTACAGAGAAAAATAACATGTGTGAGGTACAGATTCAGTCCCAGTGATAGTCATTCATTTGGAGAGCTTGGGACTATCTGCAAAAATATGATTCTGAGATAAATGGTTTTAAAGTTCCAAACCCTCATTGGTTTGAATGATGTCAGCAATTTTTATATTGTATTCTTTTGAACTTAAAATGAATTGGGGTATTTAGAGAACTATATAGGTAGAGAACATTGAACAGAACAAGGCTATGTCAACAACTCAATTTTGACAAAAAAATGCAGATAGAACCTTATAGTCCCAAGCTCTCAATTTGACTCTTAAATGTACTAATTTACCAGTAGACAAATAATTCATTCCAGTTCATAGAAATGTAAACAGAACTGCTCTTTAAGATTGGTGACTTGAGCAAATAATAAGGGAAGAGTTAAATTACCTTTTTCAATGCCATTTTCAGTGAATAACAAATTTCAACCAAAACAGCGGCAGCTGTGTACAAGTACAGCCTGTTCTTCCATACTGACAAAAAATAACTATTGAAGGTGCTGCGGACTGTCTTCCTTGTTCCTGCAAAGACATTATGTTCCGGATTAGCCCAAAGGCCGGCAAATGGTGATATCGAGTCGTTCATCTATACGGTCCAAAAGGAATCTATGCAGCTGGCTATACATTCGTATCTCCCGTGGACCGGTTCGTGCATAGAACATTCTCCATTCAGGCTGCAAAGGCATCGATTTCTTCCTTAACTCAATTTAATGGCGAAAAGGTGATAAAAACTGGGAAAGTATGCATACTTTTCTTTATGAAACACCATTTTCCACCACCATGCTAAAGTAACTAATGTTAATCCTGGATGTTGTATATCATTAGTTTTAGAGGAATGATTCCAGTAATTTTTCAAATGAACTGCCAGTATGCCAACATTCCATTCAAACAATGCAGTCAATCACAGACATATACTGGCTGAAATCAGTTGATGATATGACTTAGACAAATTGTAAATGCAACAAGAACTGATATTGTATCATATAATAGCACTCACAGCTTTCCAAGAAAACAACAAATGAGTATTTTATGGTCTGTTACATATAAAAGGCTATTTATACAGAACATTGGTATAAAACCCGAATAAACTGTATTTACAATTATATGACAATATTTTAGGTTGCCAATAATTCTATTACACAATTTCTGATATATCACATGCCTTACTTTTATTTTCCTGCATAAGTAAAATCTGGATTATGCCTCTACTGCCATTCATTCCAATTAGACTGGTTTGGATTTCTACCTGACCAATATGGCTGCCATTTTCAACCCATTCTGGAACTTTTAGGGTTTATGACATAGCCCCTTCTAGTAATTTAATAGGATCTCTATACTATACATACATACACACACATCAGCTCAGTGGCGGCTGGTGAAAAATATTCTCGGTGGGGCTGTGCCATACTTTTTTTTTCCTGTAACCATCGCGATATATTTTAACACAAACTGCAGGACAGCAGTGCTCAGTGAAACATTCAGTAATTATTTAATGCCAATATTAAAAAGTTGAGGCATTCTTACACAAAAACATATTACACAAACCCAAGCCTTTCATTTGCATTTAAAGTGAACTTTTCACCATTGGTAGTAAACAGGCAACGCAACAGGCATGCTGTCAGAACAGAGTGGAAAGTGGACAATAACATGAAATTATTATAAAGTTTATAGGAAATCTTACACTGTATAAAAGGATGTATAATATAGAAATGGATATCAAGTGGATGAACTCAAACCTTTGACTGGAAGAATAGCATACAGTATTTTATGATCATACTAAATGTGACTAATTGTTAATGTGCTCCAGAACTGCAACAATTAATTGATACAAAACAACATATATACAGTAATATTAGCAAAGACACTATTAAGACTTTCTAGAGTACCATATATAACTGGATTTTTATGCTAAGGTCAACTATATACAAAGAAACATGCGGCCAGAGCTGCTCTGTGTGTGTGTGTCTGTCATCTTATTTGTACAGGAATTTTGCCCGTCTGTCCTTCTGAGTGGCAAACCTCTCAATGACCCTTTGATTAAAGTCAGGAATGTCCCTGACAAGTTTCTTCTCCATGGAGAGCATGGCCAGAGCGTTCAGGCGATCCTGTGTCATGCTGTTTCTCAGGAAGGTCTTGATCCTTTTCAGTGTAGAGAAGCACCTTTCTGACTCAGCAGTTGTCATGGGTGTGGTGATGAGGATCTTGAGGAGGCTGGCAGTCTCTGTGAAAGTGCTCTGAAGGTTGTTCTCCATGAAGAACTGGTACAGGGGCACTGCACCACTACAAGCCTTGAACTCACTGTTCTCATAGATGAGGGACAGTTCGGTTTTGAGCTTGGCCTTGTTCAACATGGGGTACGCCTCCACGGTTGTTTCAAGCGCTGTATCGGGAACTTCACACTGTGTTGTGGGAACAACTCTCCGTGCAATAGTGTTGCGCTGATGAGGTGCTGGGTGAAGGAGAACCTCTCTTTGGCATGACTCAGGATGGTATCACATACCTGTAAAAGATACATCATCAGCTTTAATTTGCAATTAAGCTATTTTGATGCAAGTGATCCTGACTGACACATGCCTATGTCCAACTCAAGTATATGATTACCAAGGTGCTGATTGTTCAGGGTTTTGGCTACATACTACCAGGCCTGAAAAAAGTTCTAGGGGGAAACACTGACAATTACATCACAACTTACCTCTATAGCCAACCTCTGTTGTTCTCCTGGTCCCAGCATCCTCCGTCGCTTGATGGGCTGTTGCTGCTCGTCAGATGCGCTGTCCCCACACAAAGAGGGAATTGAGGCCCTGGGTCCAAAAAATAAAGTTTAATTTGATAACTTGCAATCAGACTTCTTAACTCACTGTAATTCCCCCTCAACACACAACCAGTGACTTTTATATATATATATATATATATATAGATATAGACAGACAGACAGACAGACAGTGTGTATATACACACAAACTATGTCTAGTAACTGCTTTTAACCTGTGATGTACATAATTAACTGATGTTATTACGTTTTAAAGCCTTTTTCTATTACATTTGTGAGAGGGATGCAACATCATTTTGTTCTGCTGTGCACTTAGCAATAAAGTTAATCTTCAATAACAACTAGGCCTCTTCTAGAAATTGACCTGGTGGACACCTGAATAATTATTACAAACTGTGTAGTACTTTCCTGCATTATTATCAACGTCTGATTGTGTCTTCTCTTTCCTTTTAAAATACTAAAACAAATATAATTGTGACGGCTCTATGATAATCACTCACTTTGATGACCAGACACATTTAGGCTTTTAAACTGTTGTAAGTGAACTATTCATCTTTCTAACAACATCTTTATCAGCCAATAGTAAATATAGTTATTTACCTGATTGTTAGCATGCTGTCTGTGAACCTCTGGACAAGTGCTTTAATGAAGACAGGGTCGATGTTCCTCTTCTGCAGCTGGCTGAAAAGCATGTCCACATTTGGCATGATCTTGTGGAACAGTGCCAGGAAAAAACAGAAAGCCTCGTCTTCGAGCATCCTCACAAAGCCCCCCGCCTCTCTGACAGTCGGGGCATCAAAGTTCCCAGAGTCTCTGATGGTCTGGAAACACGTTAGGAGGTCATCCCTGTACTCGTACACAGTGTTTACAGCGCGACTGTGGAAGTTCCACCCGTGTTGTAGAGGCTCTGGGGAGTCTATGCGCAACCACTTCGTCAAGCACGGTGGTTCGCTTGGGAGACCTGGAGAAGAAAGCAGAAAATCCTGCAAGGTCGGAAAGAAAGTGCCGATCCTGGGGATGCGTGAAGTAGCCTGCTGCATGATGAGGTTCAGCTGATGTGCATAGCAGTGGACGTAGTGCGCATTTTCGTACACATCCACTATTTTACGCTGCACTCCGCCAGTGGCTCCCCTCATCACACTTGCTCCGTCGTAAGCCTGGGCAATAAGTTTGGCCTTTTGTCCATGTGAGAGTATGGTGCTGAGCCTCTCCAGCAGCGCTGTAGCGATGGTGTCGGGCGGTTGCGTTCTCGATCAAAATGAACTCGAAAAACGCTCTTGGACGTTACTTTTAGCATCGATGTAGCGTGATCACAAGCACCAACTGGCAGTGGGTGGAAAACGTCAGTCGTCTCGTCCAGCTTGAATGGCGATAAAATCAGCACTCTTTACTTCCTCCAGGATGTAATCCTTAAGCACTGACAGCATACAGTCCAACAGCTCGTTCTGTATCGTCTTTGACGTGCCCTTAAAAACGGTAGCTGTCTTCAGGTGCTCCTCCAGCACACTGTCGAGGGAGGCAACAAAATCCACTAAGCCCCGGAAAATGCCGGGGGTTGTCCGAGGAGTCAGTCTCCTCGTGCCCACGCAAGGCCAACTCAAAAGCCCCACAGAACTTCACACAATCGATAATTTTGGATAGAATGTGCCTGTTTTTATCCACCTCCTCATTGTGTTTCCTCACCGCAATCCTGTGGCCGTCATCCAGCTGCGTAGCAATGTTCACCCCTTCCTAATACAGCTAGCTTTACAGAGTTGTCCATGTGTGCCCTGGTGTTCTCATGTTTCTTTACCTTCTCTGACAGGTGCTTCATATCCCTCACTCCGGTACCTGTCCATGCTGAATCTGACCCCGTCGTTTTAAAAAAGCAAGCACGGAAAGCAAAATAAAGCATTAGCATCAGTGCACCCAGCTAGCCAAGCCTTCCTGGTGTACCAGCTACGGGAGAAGCCGCGCATATACTGCTTCCCTTTCTCGCTAGCCTGCTATCTGATTGAGAGGTCAGGTTGATCTGGGCCCAGCTCTTTCACCCGAACTTTCTCTGACAAAGTTCTCCTCTCAAACGGATCTTGGAGGAGAGATTTCACCGAGTTAGGGTTGGGTCTTGGAGGAGTAACGTTTGCGCCGCCATTGTCGTCTAGTAAAAATGGCGCCACTGGAGCCCGGTCCTTATTTTATCAGGGCGAGCTTGGGGCGATAAAATAATCGCCCTCCTTGGATTCGAATTAAAATCGCTGATTAGCTACATTTTATGTCATACATTCATATCTTAAATTAGCAATTGGCTTAACTGCTACGTAGACCCGCCTCCTCGGGGCACTTTCTGTATCGCCCAGAGCTGACGAGGCGTTTGACAGGCAGAGGAAAGGTTGCGAATATGATTTTCTATCATATCTTACACATATTACTGTGTGCATTCCATATTTCAAACACACAAATATTGACATACTGATGTTTTTATTATTATTATTATTATTTTTATTTATTTTTTATTTTATTTTTTAAAATAATTTTATTTAAGGGGGCGGCGCCCTAGCGCCCTCTATCGGCCAGCCGCCACTGCATCAGCTCAAGATCTCAGAAAGAGCACAAAAGTTATTTTTTTATTAGAATCTAGCAGCTGCTAGCGGGCTCGAGGTAATTATTTCACTGACATGAAGAATGCGCTGACTGTCCATCTCTGGACTATCCTCATCTCACCTTTCACTTTCAAATACCCAGTTATCTCTCTGCAACACTCTCACTCACCATCAATATCAGCCCCAAAAACATGGGTTAACAAATCCAAAAGCAGTAAAGTTGAGACCCTTAACATTGTCGTTTCTTTCTCCTGTGCCATGTTTTGTATCACCAATGTAAATATTTACAAATGTTTTGGGAACATCAAAGTTCAACAGCTGGAAGCAGCCATAATGTTATCATGACGAAACGAAATACATTGTGGGAATTGGAGGTTTCATTATATCACAGATATAACAATATTTGATTATATTTGATCACATTTTATGATATCCCATAGGCATAGGCATAGTTTTACACCATTCTACTCTCCATTACTTTGCAACAGTTTTTAAGCATTAAATTATATTATCTGACTGAAATACACCGGTACAGGAACAACTTCATGAGCAACTTCATTTACAAGTGATATTTTATGCAAAGTATCTAGTTAGTCAAATACATACAAATTAAACATTTTTCTTTAATAGTAGCAGTCGTTATGGTAACGTATCAAATGTAATTGTCAACAACAACAAAATACTAAACAGCTTCCATCAGAGACAAACAAAAGATCGGACCGTTTGCACCTAGTATGTGTTTCAGTCCGGCGGAATTTCTGTGAAACTCATAGCACACCAACGCCGCAAAATATTTATCGTGTTACTGACAGATTAATCTGTCTTGCAAAGCAAAAATATGTCTATATTTACACCAACAAACCAGATCCGACTCACAAATGTGGCGGTGGTGAGGATGAAAAAGGGAGGAAAACGATTTGAAATCGCCTGCTACAAAAATAAAGTGATGAGCTGGAGATCTGGAGCGTGAGTATTTTAGGAATTTAGATAGCTGCGTAGCTATGATAGCTAGCTAGTTGGATCTAGCTGCGTAGCTATGATAGCTAGCTAGTTGGATCTGTTTGATACCCACCGAGGCATATAGAAAACACTACTAGTATGTCAGACTAATGGTAGTATTCAGCTTTGATGTTTTTCTAATTAGCTCCGAATGTAACTAAAGAATTTGTTTAAACAATCTAATGTGCTGTTTCGGAGGAGCAAGTCATGACTCATGTCATCGTCATGGCTAATTGGATTGGCCTATCACTTGTCTTGTATCGTGCATCATATTCTTACCCAGCGTCGAGAGGCTGTGGAATGATGAGGATATGAGGAACAGTCTAGGTGCCATGTGTTTTGCATCACTGATTCTTTGGACTTTGAATCACCTACAACTGGCATCTTTTGAATTTCAGAAGGGAACACCCCCTCGACCTCCCCCAGAACCAAATCCAATAGCTGGTTAGAGTTCACACAATATTTGGTTTTAGGTTGTCGAGATTAGCCTATCAATCACTATAGGTATTGAATGCATCATCTAGCACACATTTTTGTTTTTGCCCTAGCACTATTCACCTGATTCCACTAACCAACTCATTGTAAAACCTTTGATTAGTGGAATCAGGTGTGTAGTGTTTGGGCAAAAATGTGCACCCCAGGACCAGAATTAAGAAACAGTGATAGCAAAGCCCCATGTAAACATTTCATAAATCTCCATGCCATTTTCATTTGCCAATTACACAGAGAGAAGGACCTGGATGAAGTGTTGCAGACCAGCTCTGTTTTCAATAATGTTTCCAAGGGTCAGGTCGCCAAGAAAGATGATCTGTCAAAAGCCTTTGGAACAGATGACCTGACAGAGATATGTAAACAGGTAAATACATTGACAAATATAAATGAACACCAGTAACCAATATTACACTCACATTCAACATTATGTATTGCTGTGAGATTTGCCTATTCAATATTTTACTTTTTTTTCCCTTTGTTGGTCAGATTTTAGCTAAAGGAGAACTCCAGGTTTCAGACAAGGAGAGGCAGAGCCAGTTGGAGACGAGTTTCAGAGACATTGCGACCATCGTGGCGGAGAAGTGTGTGAACCCAGAGACCAAGCGACCATACACAGTCAACCTCATAGAGAGGGCCATGAAGGATATCCACTACTCTGTCAAGGCCAACAAGAGCACCAAGCAGCAGGTAGGGCTGGGACACAATGTTGTTGCTACAGTACACTCTGGAGTCTAGACATTTGCTGTATTTTAATATAAACGTCAAGGATGAATGGCTGAACATGAATGAACAGCTTTGTTTTTAATCCTCACTCACTGTGCATACTGTGTGTACAAGCTGTGGCTAGATTTAGCCATAAATTATTCCCTTCAAGTGTGAGGAGTTTGGTCTCTCATATTAAACATTCTGAACCTGTATGTTGTTTAGCTACATAAACCAGAATACTTACATGGATGGCTTTCAGTACATACCAACTAATGACTGTCTTTGTCATGCTAATGCCCCATGAATCTAACGGCTGTTTGTTCCTAGGCTCTGGAGGTGATTAGGCAGCTGAAGGATTCCATAGAGATCCAGAGGGCCCACATGAGGCTCAGGCTGGTCCTGCCGGCCAAGGACGGCAAGAGGCTGAAGGAGAAACTCAAACCCATCCTCAAGGTGGTGGAAAGTGAAGACTTTGACGACCAGCTGGAGATGGTGAGAGAAATATCCCTTTAGTCTATATTATGCTACACCGTGGGGCTCTTAAGCACGTGTCAAACTCATTTCACGGAGGTCCGAGTGTCTGCGTGTTTTCGCTCCTTCATGGTACTTGATTGATGAATTAAGGTCACTAATTAGTAAAGCGCTCCCCTCACCTGGTTGTTTAGGTCTTAATTGAAAGGAAAAACAAGAAACCCGCGGACACTAGGCCATCCATGGAATGAGTTTGACACCCCTGCTCTAAACTAAAATGGTTATATCTTATCTAGACATGATACCCAAACAAATATGTAATACACTGTATACGCTAGTAGTACATGATTCAAGTAATGCAACAACAACAATCCTTTCCTTCCCCCCTCTCTCTATATATATATATTTCTTTCCCCCTCCCTCCATCCTCCAGGTGTGTCTGGTGGACCCAGGCTGCTTTAGGGAGATAGATGAGTTGATCCGCTGTGAGACGAAAGGTAAAGGTTCCCTGGAGGTGCTCAGTCTGAAGGATGTGGAAGAGGGAGACGAGAGGCTGGAATAGCCTTCACACAGAGCCCTATAGGACTACATACATACACTATCTTACCACCACCGCTGCCACACAAACTACAAACACCTCATTAAAGAGACCGCTATTTGTAATACCAATGGAGCCCTTCTTATTTCCAGCCTCTGTTCCCTTTATCTAATATTAGGTTTTGGTTGAAGATCCGATAACATTCAGTATTTTTGCTGTGAGCATGTGCGTGCACCACTCGAATGTGATGTTTGCTTGTAAACAATAAATGGCTCTATATAGTTTAATGAAGTTCATGTTGTGAGTCAACTTTTTCTCAAGTAATTAATATGGTTTTGACCCTGTCTTTCATTTTACCCAGTGTGCCATTTCGCCATGTTTTATTATGAATAGCTCATTTAACCCCTTAATTTATATATATTTTTTCATAATTAAATATGAGTCTTATAAACAATTGCAAATAAAAAACGTAATCATCTTTCATTGTTTTTATTCATTATATTCTGATTACTATGGCATAGTCTCTCAAAAAATTGAATCAATAGCCCTAATACAGTAGATATTACATTTTATCCCAAGTTTATGCAGGTAAAGTGACAATATCCAGAATGTATGTTACTGACATTACCAAGAGCAGAAATTGTACCATACCATTATTGTAAGATACAGTGCCTTCAGAAAGTATTCATACTCTTTGACTTATTCCACATTTTGTCTATTTTCTTTTCTTCTCACCCATCTACACACAATACCCCATAATGACATAGTGAAAACATGTTTTTAGAAGTGTTTGCAAATGTATTTAAAATGAAATACAGAAATATCTCATTTACGTAAGTATTCACACCCCTGAGTCAATACATGTTAGAATCACCTTTGGCAGCAATTACAGCTGTGAGTCTTTCTGGGTAAGTCTCTAAGAGCTTTGCACACCTTGATTGTACAATATTTGCACATTATTATTTTTAAAATTCTTCACGCTCTGGCAAGTAGGTTGTTGATCATTGTTAGGCATCAATTTTCAAGTCTTGCCATAGATTTTCAAGCCGATTTAAGTCAAAACTGTAACTAGGCCACTCAGGAACATTCCATGTCGTCTTGGTAAACAACTCCAGTGTATACTTGGCCTTGTGTTTTAGGTTATTATCCTGCTGAAAGGTGAATTTGTCTCCCAGTGTCTGTTGGGAAGCAGACTGAACCAGGGTTTCCTCTAGGATTTGCCTGTGCTTAGCTCTATTCCATTTATCTTTATCCTAAAAAAAACTCCCTACTCCTTGCCGATGACAAACATAACCATAACATGATGCAGCCACCACCATGTTTGGAAATATGAAGAGATGTACTCAGTGATATGTTGTGTTGGATTTGCCCCAAACATAATGCTTTGTATTCAGGACATAAAGTTATTTCTTTGACAAATTTTTGGAAGTTTTACTTTAGTGCCTTATTGCAATCAGGATGCATGTTTGGAATATTTGTTATTCTCTACAAACTTCCTTCTTTTCACTTGGTCATTTAGGTTAGTATTGTGGAGTAACTACAATGTTGTTGATCCATCCTCAGTTTTCTTTTATCACAGCCATTAAACACTGTAACTGTTTTAAAGTCACCATTAGCCTCATAGTGAAATCCCTGAGCGGTTTCCTTCCTCTCCGGCAACTGAGTTAGGAATGACACCTGTATCTTTGTAGTGACTGGGTGTAGTGATTCACCATCCAAAGTGTAATTAATTACTTCACCATGCTCAAAGGGATATTCAATGTCAGCTTCTTCTTTTTTTTACCCATTTACCAGTAGGTGCCCTTCTTTGCAAGGCACTGGAAAACCTCCCTGATCTTTGTGGTTGAATCTGTGTTTGAAATTCACTGCTCGACTGAGGGACCTTACAGATAATTGTATGTGTGGGGTACGGATATGAGGTAGTCATTCAAAAGTCATGTTAAACACTATTATTGCACACAGAGTGAGTCCATGCAACTTATTATGTGACTTGTTAAGCAAATGTTTACTCCTGAACATATTTAGGCTTGCCATAACAAAGGGGTTGAATACGTATTGACTGAAGACATTTAAGCTTTTATGAATTTGTAAAAATTTCTACAAACATAATTCCACTTTATGGGGTATTGTGTGCAGGCCAGTGACATAAAATCTCAATTTAATCAATTTTAAATTCAGGCTGTAACACAACAAAATGTGGAAAAAGTCAAGGGGTGTGAATACTTTCTGAAGCCACTGTAACTCTTTAATGGTTAACCTTCACCACCAATACAGAAATTAATCAAATTGACAACATTTCAGACCCAATTATTACAGTTGAAAGCACAATTTACTCTCCATGGTTAGTGCTACTCTTTTACCCCTATCCTAAATTCTTCAACATCTTTCGAAGTGCTGAATTGCAGTAGAAGAATGACTTCTAACGTTGACTATAGTACCTAGAAATCCATTCATACCTAATACACATGCAATTCAGGTAGAATTTCACAGAAGAATAGTTCATAGGTGGAAGGTTCCTCACTCAAGGCCCTCAGAGTGATTGTATCTTCTCATGAAGGCCGTGTTGTTGCCCGAGTGTAATAATAATATGCCATTTAGCAGACGCTTTTATCCAAAGCGACTTACAGTCATGCGTGCATACATTTTTGTGTATGGGTGGTCCCGGGGATCGAACCCACTACCTTGGCGTTACAAGCGCCGTGCTCTACCAGCTGAGCTACAGAGGACCACAGTTGTACTAGCTGTGTCTAAAAGTAGTCCTGTGGATAGTATCCAGGGGGCTGGTTGGCTCCTGCTCTGCCCCAGGATAACCTGGAGGATAACCCCCTCTTTCTGACCCCTCCTGCTTCTGGAACGTGGGGCATCTAGGACTGCGGATCCATCCTATGTACAGAGCAGCTCCCCAGTCTCGCCTCAGTGCCACTGCGCCCTCCAGTGGCTTGTTAGAGTAGTGGCAGGTCCAGGCTACAGGGACAATCAGCAGTATTCCAGACAGTACAAACACCACACCGGAGACAACTTTTACCTGATTCCTCTTCGGAAACCACACCTCTCCAATGATACTGATGACCACAGCAAAAGCTCCAGCACCTATAGAAGCCATGTTCAAGCCTCTCCATGTTCGGAAGTTTCCAGAGAGGAATAACAAAGACTGGTAGAAGGAGCAGTAGAGGCTACCATCATGGTTGAGGTCCCAGTGGTCCCATTCCAGTCACACCCCATCCCAGTATGACGGCAGCGTGGCTGTTGAGTTGTCCAGAGTACCGCTGACTTTCCACAGGGGCAGGCAGCAGGTGAGGATGGTGCACAGCCAGCCTGTAATGCCCAGGCCCAACACTGCTAGCTCCAACTGCCTCTTCATGACTGAGCTGAGCTTAGCTCCTCACAGGAAGAGGCCTAACAGCAGGGCTTAACCAGCTGCAGGCACAGAAGGGTGGGGGGTCTGTGTGCCTGTGTGTGTGTGTGCCTGTGTGTGTGTGCATGCGTGCCTGTGTGCCTGTGTGTGTGTCTAGCCTGTGTGATGTGAAACCGGTCCTCCTGGATTCCTGAAAAGAAAAGGGCGTGGGGCAGCAGTGCAGCTCTACAGCTGGGGAATAAAGGGGATTCCTTCTGTTTACTGTGACATGGTTTCACAACAATCCCTCTTTTTCAGTTTCTCCACTCAGCCACTAAAACAAAGATGCCACTGTGTGTTATGTTGACTTCAGCCTCTGACTCTGTGGTCTTATAGGAAAATGTAATTGTTAAATAAGCCTTGTGTGCCTCCCCATGTACAGCATCTAGTCTTTCACACTTAATTCTGAATGTTCGATGTTCTCCCTTATCAGTTTTGATACACTTTTTCCATTAGACAAATAAAAGAGATGCAACAAAAGTAATTTCTAATCACAATGTTTATTTCTATTAAGTACAAATCGCAAATCATTCATATAATATTATTTGTTGCCTGTTAAAGTACTAAATCTATTTTCTTAGCATGCAGATTCTAGCCACAAAATTAACTGTGATAAACATTGTTACAAAAACACATTACAAGTAATAACCACAGTTAAATAGGATGGGGAAAAATGAAATTATGTGAATTACAATACAGGTATATAAAAACAATCAGGTTCATTCAGTGGACGTACTTGTACTGTCAATAACAGTAGCCTATTGATTTTCAGTGATTATATTTCAATAACAGATATTTCCTCAGTAAACATATTTCATGGTGATAGAGTGAACATTTGAATAGCTACAATTACCTACAGTGGGGAAAAAAAGTATTTAGTCAGCCACCAATTGTGCAAGTTCTCCCACAAAGATGAGAGAGGCCTGTAATTTTCATCATAGGTACACGTCAACTATGACAGACAAAATGAGAAAAAATATCCAGAAAATCACATTGTAGGATTTTTAATGAATTTATTTGCAAATTATGGTGGAAAATAAGTATTTGGTCAATAACAAAAGTTTCTCAATACTTTGTTATATACCCTTTGTTGGCAATGACACAGGTCAAACGATTTCTGTAAGTCTTCACAAGGTTTTCACAGAATGTTGCTGGTATTTTGGCCCATTCCTCCATGCAGATCTCCTCTAGAGCAGTGATGTTTTGGGGCTGTCGCTGGGCAACACAGACTTTCAACTCCCTCCAAAGATTTTCTATGGGGTTGAGATCTGGAGACTGGCTAGGCCACTCCAGGACCTTGAAATGCTTTGTACGAAGCCACTCTTTCGTTGCCCGGGCGGTGTGTTTGGGATCATTGTCATGCTGAAAGACCCAGCCATGTTTCATCTTCAATGCCCTTGCTGATGGAAGGTTTTCACTCAAAATCTCACGATACATGGCCCCATTCATTCTTTCCTTTACACGGATCAGTCGTCCTGGTCCCTTTACAGAAAAACAGCCCCAAAGCATGATGTTTCCACCCCCATGCTTCACAGTAGGTATGGTGTTCTTTGGATGCAACTCAGCATTCTTTGTCCTCCAAACACGACGAGTTGAGTTTTTACCAAAAAGTTATATTTTGGTTTCATCTGACATTCTCCCAATCCTCTTCTGGATCATCCAAATGCACTCTAGCAAACTTCAGACGGGCCTGGACATGTACTGGCTTAAGCAGGGGACACGTCTGGCACTGCAGGATTTGAGTCCCTGGCGGCGTAGTGTGTTACTGATGATAGGCTTTGTTACTTTGGTCCCAGCTCTCTGCAGGTCATTCACTAGGTCCCCCCGTGTGGTTCTGGGATTTTTGCTCACCGTTCTTGTGATCATTTTGACCCCACGGGGTGAGATCTTGCGTGGAGCCCCAGATCGAGGGAGATTATCAGTGGTCTTGTATGTCTTCCATTTCCTAATAATTGCTCCCACAGTTGATTTCTTCAAACCAAGCTGCTTACCTATTGCAGATTCAGTCTTCCCAGCCTGATGCCGGTCTACAATTTTGTTTCTGGTGTCCTTTGACAGCTCTTTGGTCTTGGCCATAGTGGAGTTTGGAGTGTGACTGTTTGAGGTGGTGGACAGGTGTCTTTTATACTGATAACAAGTTCAAACAGGTGCCATTAATACAGGTAACGAGTGGAGGACAGAGGAGCCTCTTAAAGAAGAAGTTACAGGTCTGTGAGAGCCAGAAATCTTGCTTGTTTGTAGGTGACCAAATACTTATTTTCCACCATAATTTGCAAATAAATTCATTAAAAATCCTACAATGTGATTTTCTGGAAAAAATTATCTCAATTTGTCTGTCATAGTTGACGTGTACCTATGATGAAAATGACAGGCCTCTCTCATCTTTTTAAGTGGGAGAACTTGCACAATTGGTGGCTGACTAAATACTTTTTCCCCCCACTGTAAGTCAGACTTATTTTGTAACAAGAATCAATTAACATTATCTTATTTTTAAAAACCTCCACCAAAGCTATCAAATAGTTACAGGGCAATTCTGAATGTATGAAAGTCAGACAATACACTGAACGACCAGACATGCACAAAATAACAATGTTTTCATGGAAAAACATGCTGTGACATGTCTCTTTATAGTGCCTACACTATTTGCCTGAAGTTAACAGGAAAATAAAGCACTTCCCTCTCACACATAGTTCTTTATGGCGTAGCTGCTGTGAGTTTGAATGGGCATCCTAGCCAGGGTGTACCTACTGCTGGACCCATGCCTGCCCTCTCTCCCCCCTGGAGGACAGCTGGCACACAGCACCCCTCCTCCACAGAACAGGAACCCAGAGGTCACCCAGCCCACATAGATGGCCGCCCCCATCTCCTTCTTCAGCACCTCAGGGACCCGCGGGTTATAGAAGTCCCTAATGATGGACTGGGCCGTCCAGGACACAGCCACTATGGTGCTTAACCCAGCCAGGGCGAAGGTGACCCCTGCGGCCTGCACCACGCAGGCTTTGAACCTGGGATTGCTCAGGCAGTTGGTGCACCTAGCCCCCAGGAGGAAGACGAGGAATGCCAGGCAGCCCAGTACCATGCTGATGACGATGAGGCCCCGGGCCGCCTGGAGGTCAGGAGACAGGTCTAGAAGAGCATCATAGATCTTACACTGCATCTGTCCCGTGGTTTCAGACACACAGGTCATCCACAGGCCCTCCCAGAACACCTGCATGACCACCAGGTGGGTGCCGATGAACGCTGTGACTTTCCACATGGGCAGGGCGCAGATCAGGATGGTGCCTGCCAGGCCCACCATGGACAGGGTGATGCCCAGCTCCTCCACAGCCATATGGGGGCGCTACAGCTTGTGCAGAACTTGGGATGAAAGGGAAAATAAGTATTAACAATATGCTCAAAGTGGCTGTTTTCTCTTTTATCTCTGTGATTACAGCCTAGCAATTACCACAAATGTTTTCTTCTTCTTTTTTATTTTCCATTTACAAAGACAACAACACAGTGACATTTTTTTTTACATTGTGTGTCATTCTTATCCAGAGCGACTTACAGTAGTGAGTGCATACATTTTCGTACTGGTCCCCCGTGGGAATTGAACCCACAACCCTGGCATTGCAAGTGCAACTGAGCTACACGGGACAGAAAACAAACATCCAAACATGACAATAAACAATAGAAGGGGGAGGACACCCACTGAGTCCTGCCACAGCAAGCCAGGCATCCTGTGTGACGTGGCAGGAGGGGAGGTACAGTTCATAAACAGTTCATGTATCTCCTGAGTGGCGCAGTGGTCTAAGGCACTGCATCGCAGTGCTAACTGTGCCACTAGAGATCCTGGTTCGAATCCAGGCTCTGTTGCAGCCGGCCGTGACCGGGAGACTCATGGGCGGCGCACAATTGGTCCAGGGTAGGGGAGGGAATGGCCGGCAGGGATGTAGCTCAGTTGATAGAGCATGGCGTTTGCAACGCCAGGGTTGTGGGTTCGATTCCCACGGGGGGCCAGTATAAAAATATATATGTATTCAGTAACTGTAAGTCGCTCTGGATAAGAGCGTCTGCTAAATGACGTAAATAAACAAATACACAGTTGCTATGCTCTATGGTTTACACATGTTCTTCTAGTGTTCCAGAGACCCTCTGGGTCATAGTCTTGGAGGGCTGATGTGGCTTGGTTTACGCACTTTCCAATTTATAAGTATGGTCAGTTTGACTGATAGGAAGGCCAATGCAATGATGTGTTGTGTGGTTCTAGGTTGGACATTGTCCACCCTACTTCCTAACAGGCACACTACAGGACAAAGTGGGATACATACAGTATGTATATACCACTAGATAGCAGTAGTGTGTCATCAGTGTAGGCCCTATTTGATGGAGGGACATGACTGAGGTGTTGCACAATATTGCAGGTTTCTTTTAATAGAATAGAAAGAAAATTAGAAGCAGTGAAACAGTCATTCATAGTGAAACGATGCTGAAGTTGATACTGGGTGGAATATGAGAAGGATTTGATCATTCAATCTCACTGAATATTAACAAAAACACCTAAGGCTAAGAGAAAATTTAATTATGAGACAAATTAGAAAAAAGGAAGGCATTAAGTCATTTTAAACTCTTTCAACATTTTCTGCATGAGAACGGCGTAACTGGATCCCCTCTCTCCCTGATCTACAGGTCTGATAGCAGGGGAACATAACACTGTTTTCTCACAGCTTAGTGTAAACCAACTCAACTCACACCAGTCTTTTTACAAACTCAACCATAATTGATTATTTTATTGATTTCGATATTACGAGAGTGGATTGATTGCTCCTTTACAATAGTAACTGTCACAATAGACATGTCTGCAGGACTTGTAATTGTACATGTTGGTCGAAAAACACATTGAAGTGATGTAGTCATTGAGTTTGAAGCCTGGGTGAAGTTCTCTTGTCAAACAGGTTTTGTCAGTGTTCTGTTTTAACCTCACAGAGAGCATTTTATGATCATGATGAATGCGTATAGGGAAACAAGGACATCAGTGGTGAATCAACACACACTCACCTGAAATATGAAAATATAGTTTATTGTAATGAAACAGAGAACATACAACAGTGTAAAAAGTTGCTGACTAATATAATTTGAAACAGTGTATAATCAACTTGACTGTACTTCAAGAAATAAATAACATTTACTTATACTGAACAAAAATATAAACGCAACACGCAACAATTTCTAAGATTTTGCTGAATTACAGTTCATATAAGGAAATCAGTCAATTCGAATTAATAAGGCCCTAATCTATGGATTTCACAACTGGGCAGGGGCTCAGCCATGGGTGGACCTGGGAGGGCATAGGTCCACCCACTGGAGAGCCAGGCCCAGCCAATCAAAATAAGTTTTTCCCAACAAAAGTGCTTTATTACAGATAGAAATACTCCTCAGCACCCCTCCCCCCCTCCCGCAGGTGAAGAAGCCGGATGTGGAGGTCCTGGGCTGGCGTGATTACACGTGGTCTGTGGTTGTGAGGCCGGTTGGAAGAACTGCCAAATTCTCTAAAACGACGTTGGAGGTGGCTTATGGTAGAGACATGAACATTCAATTCTCTGGCAACAGCTCTGGTGGACATTCCTGCAGTCAGCATGCCAATTGCATGCTCCCTCCAAACTTGAGACATCTGTGCCCTTGTGTTGTTTGAAAAAACTGCACATTTTAGAGTGGCCTTTTATTGTCCCCAGCACAAGGTGCACCTGTGTAATGATCATGCTGTTTAGTCAGCTTCTTGATATGCCACACCGGTCAGGAGGATGGATTAACTTGACAAAGGATCAAATGCTCACTAACAGGGATGTAAACAAATTTGTGCACAACATTTGAGAGAAATAAGCTTTTTGTATGTATGGAACATTTCTGGGATCTTTTATTTCAGCTCATGAAACACTTTACATGTTGCGTTTATATATTTTTGTTCAGTGTTCAATACCAGTGAAAAGTTTGGACACACCTACTCATTCAAGGGTTTTTCTTTATTTTTTACTATTTTCTACATTGTAGAACAATAGTGAAGACATCAAAACTATGAAATGCCAAGAGAGTGCAAAGCTGTCATCAAGGCAAATGGTGGCTATTTGATGAATCTCAAATATAAAATATATTTTAATTTGTTTAACACTTTCTTACTACATGATTCCATATGTGTTATTTCATAGTTTTGATGTCTTCACTATTATTCTACAATGTAATTTTTTTTTTACAAATAAAGAAAAACCCTTGAATGAGTAGGTGTGTCCAAACTTTGACTGGTAGTGTATTTCTAAACAGTAGCATATTAATACACTCATACACTCTTAGAAAAAAATGGTTAGTTGGCTGTCCCCATAGGAGAACCCTTTGAAGAACCCTTTTTGGTTGCAGGTAGAACCCTTTTGAGTTATATGTAGAACCCTTTCCACAGAGGGAACCGAAAAGGGTTCCCCTATGGTAAAGCTGAAGAACCCTTTTGGAACCCTTTTTTCTTAGAGTGTAGTGTTTCCCTGGCTAATCAATCAAAAAGTTAAGTGCCTATTTTCCTTCATAGTACACTGTTATTGCATACAATATCCTTCCACTGGTACCTTTTCCTTTATATTCCACCGTCCGTCCATATACAATGGCTTGCGAAAGTTTTGTTGCATTACAACCTGGAATTAAAATAGATTCTGGGGGGGGTTGTATCATTTGATTTACACAACATGCCTACCACTTTGAAGATGCAAAACAATTTTTTTTGTAAAACAAACAAGAAATAAGACAAAAAAAACAGAAAACTTGAGCGTGCATAACTATTCACCCCCCCCCCAAAGTCAATACTTTGTAGAGCCACCTTATGCAGCAATTACAGCTGCAAGTCTCTTGGGGTATGTCTCTATAAGCTTGGCACATCTAGCCACTGGGATGTTTGCCCATTCTTCAAGTTGGATGGGTTCCGTCCGCTGTTGTACAGCAATCTTGAAGTCATACAACAGATTCTCAGTTGGATTGAGGTCTGGGCTTTGACTAGGCCATTCCAAGACATTTAAATGTTTCCCCTTAAACTACTCGAGTGCTTTAGCAGTATGCTTAGGGTCATTGTCCTGCTGGAAGGTGAACCTCCATCCCAGTCTCAAATCTCTGGAAGACTGAAACAGGATTCCCTCAAGAATTTCCCTGTATTTAGCGCCATCCATCATTCCTTCAATTCTGACCAGTTTCCCAGTCCCTGCCGATGAAAAACATCCCCACAGCATGATGCTACCACCACCATGCTTCATTGTGGGGATGGTGTTCTCGGGGTGATGAGAGATGTTGGGTTTGCGCCAGACATAGCGTTTTCCTTGATAGCCAAAAAGCTCAATTTTAGTCTCATCTGACCAGAGTACCTTCTTTCATATGTTTGGGGAGTCTCCCACATGCGTTTTGGCAAACACCAAATGTGTTTGCTTATTTAGCAATGGCTTTTTTTCTGGCCACTCTTCCGTAATGCCCAGCTCTGTGGGTGTACGGCTTAAAGTGGTCCTATGGACAGATACTCCAATCTCCGCTGTGGAGCTTTGCAGCTCCTTCAGGGTTATCTTTGGTCTCTTTGTTGCCTCTCTGATTAATGCCCTCCTTGCCTGGTCCGTGAGTTTTGGTGGGCGGCCCTCTCTTGGCAGATTTGTTGTGGTGCCATATTATTTCAAATTTTTTATAATGAATTTAATGGTGCTCCGTGGGATGTTCAAAGTTTCTGATATTTTTTTATAACCCAACCCTGATCTGTACTTCTCCACAACTTTGTCCCTGAGCTGTTTGGAGAGCTCCTTGGTCTTCACGGTGCCGCTTGCTTGGTGGTGCCCCTTGCTTAGTGGTGTTGTAGACTCTGGGGCCTGTCAGAACAGGTGTATATATACTGTGATCATGTGACAGATCATGTGACACTTAGATTGCACACAGGTGGACTTTATTTAACTAATTATGTGACTTCTGAAGGTAATTGGTTGCACCAGCTCTTACTTAGGGGCTTCATAGCAAAGGGGGTGAATACATATGCACGCACCACTTTTCCGTTATTAATTTTTTTGATTTTTAAAAACAAGTTATTGTTTTCATTTCACTTTTTTGTGTATGTCCATTACATGAAAGGAGGGGTACACTCCTCCGGACCGTAACCCTCCTCACTCCATGAGGTACTGAAAGCCCCCCAACCGACGCCTCGAATCCAGGATGGAATGGACGGAGTACGCCGGGACCCCCTCGATGTCCAGAGGGGGCGGAGGGACCTCCCCGCACCTCAGATTCCTGGAGCGGACCAGCTACCACCGGCATGAGGAGAGACACGTGAAATGAGGGGTTAATACCGGTAATAAGGAGTGAGCAGCAACCAATACATAACCTTGTTCTCTCTCCTGGCAGGGCAGGCGGAGGGGCAGGTTTCCCGGGTCGAGAGCCAGACCCGATCACCCGGCACAAAGACCGGGGCCTCACTGCAGTGGCTGTCATCGTTGGCATTCTGGCGACGCATGGCACGCTGGAGGTGGATGTGGGCGGCATTCAACGTCTCCTCTGTGCGCCGAAACCAGTCATCCACCGCAGGAGTGTCAGTCTGGCTCTGATGCCACGGTGCCAGGACCGGCTGATACCCTAAAACACATTGAAATGGTGACAGGTTAGTGGAGGAGTGGCAGAGAGAGTTCTGGGCATATTCGGCCCATGGCAAGAACGCCGACCACTCCCCCGGCCGGTCCTGGCAGTTCACCCGTTCCACCTCCCCATTAGATTCGGGATGAAACCCAGAAGTCAGGCTGACCGAGACCCCTAGACGTTCCATGAACGCCTTCCAGACCCTAGACGTAAACTGGGGACCCTGGTCAGACACTATGTCCTCTGGCACCCTGTAGTGTCGGAAGACGTGAGTAAACAGGGCTTCCGCAGTTTGCAGGGCCGTGGGGAGACCGGGCAGAGGAAGGAGACGGCAGGCTTTAGAGAAGCGGTCCACAACGACCAGAATGGTGGTGTTACCCTGAGAGAGGGGAAGATCAGTTAGAAAATCAATCGATAAGTGGGACCATGGCCATTGTGGAACTGGTAAGGGATGTAACTTACCCGCTGGAAGGTGCCTAGGTGCCTTACTCTGGGCGCACACCGAGCAGGAGGAGACATACTCTCACGTCCTTAGCCAAGGTAGGCCACCAGTACTTCCCGGTCAGGCAGCGCACTGTACAGCCGATGCCTGGGTGACGAGAGGAGGGGGACGTGTGTGCCCAATAAATAAGACGATCACGGACACTAGACGGCACGTACCGAAGCCCAGCTGGGCACTGAGGTGGAGATGGCTCTGTGCGTAACGCCCATTCTATGTCTGCGTCCACCGCCCACACCACCGGCGCCACAATGCAGGATGCCGGGAGTATGGGGGTGTTGTCATGGGCCTCTCCTCTGTGTCGTACAGCCGTGACAGTGCGTCTGCCTTCACGTTCTTAGTGCCTGGTATATAGGACAGCGTGAAATCAAACCGGGTGAAGAACAAGGCCCACCTGGCCTGGCGAGGGTTCAGCCTCCTCGCTGCCCGGCTGTACTCCAGGTTACGGTGGTCAGTCCAGACGAGGAAAGGGTGTTTAGCCCCATTGAGCCAGTGCCTCCACGCTGTCAGGGCTCTGACAACAGCCAACAGATCCCGATCACCAACGTCATAGTTCTGCTCCACCGGGCTGAGCTTCTTAGAGAAGAAGGCACAAGGGCGGAGCTTGGGTGGCGTACCCGAGCGTTGGGATAGGACAGTGCCTACCCCTACCTCGGACGCATCCACCTCCACTACAAACGGCATTGATGGATCGGGATGGGCCAGTACCGGGGCTGAGGTGAACAGAGCCCTCAGGTTACTCAAAGCCCTGTCAGCCGCAGCACACCAGCGGAGCCGGGATGGCCCATCCTTCAACAGAGAAGTGATGGGGGCTGCGACCTTGCCAAAGCCCTGGATAAACCTCCGATAGTAATTGGCAAAGCCAATGAAGCACTGCACCTCCTTAACCATGGTTGGAGTCGGCCAATTACGCACGGCTGAAATGCGGTCTCCCTCCATCTCCACACCTGAGGTGGTGATGTGGTATCCAAGGAAGGAGATGGATTGTTGGAAGAACAGACATTTTTCTGCCTTGGCATACAGGTCATGCCCCAACAGTCGGCCAAGCACTCTGCGAACCAGGGACACGTGCTCGGCTTGCGTAGCGGAATACACCAGGATGTCATCGATGTAGACCACCATACCGCGACCAAGCATGTCCCGTAACACCTCGTTCACAAAGGACTGGAAGACTGATGGAGCATTCATCAATCCATACGTCATCACCATGTATTCATAATGCCCTTTGGTTGTGCTAAATACTGTCTTCCATTCTTCCCCTTCCCAGACACGCACCAGGTTGTACACACTCCTGAGATCTAATTTCGTGAAGAAGCGCGCCACATGCATTGATTCGATCACAGAGGAAATGAGGGGTAGACAGTAACTAAAGAGAATGGTAGCTTTATTAAGTGCACGGTAATCAATGCAAGGGCGCAGACCCCCGTCTTTCTTCTTCACGAAAAAGAAACTTGAGGAGGCGGGTGAAGTGGAGGGACGTATGAACCCCTGACGCAGGGACTCGGAGACGTATGTCTCCATAGCCTCCATTTCAGCCTGCGACAGGGGATATACATGACTCCTGGGCGGAACAGCGTCTAACCGGAGGTTTATCGCGCAATCCCCCGCCCGATGGGGTGGTAATTTGGTCGCCTGCGTTTTGGAAAAAGCGTGCGCCAAATCGAGGTATTCGGGGGAATGCGCACGGTGGAGGCAATGTCTGGACTTTCCAAGGTGGTCGCACCAACGGAAACAGCTAGACACCTACCCTGACACTCTCGCGACCACCCCGTGAGAACCCTCTGCGGCCATGAAAAGGTGGGGTCGTGTAGTGCTAACCAGGGAAAGCCCAACACAACAGGGAAATCAGGGGACTCAATAATATAAAAGGTGATTTGCTCATTATGGGTCTCCTGCATAATCATAGTGACTGGTGCTGTAACCTCCCTAACAAAACCTGACCCTAATGGTCGATTGTGAAGTGCTTTGATGGGCAATGGAATGGACAGGGGAACCAATATAATACGTAGACTAAGAGCTAAAGACCTGTCCATAAAGTTCCCAGCTGTGCCTGAATCTACCAGCGCCTTACACTGGGGACCTACCGTGTAATCAGGGAAGTTGATGTGGATGGTTAAATGCGCAGCAGAGAGCTCTGAACGAGTGTGGGTTTGCGCTACCTGGGGTGACGCGAGAGTGCAGCAGAATGTCCTCTCTTGCCACAAGAGTGACACTGGATCTGTCGTCCTCCTTTCCCCCAGAACGCTCCACCACCAAGCTCCATCGGAACGTGAGCCGGGGTGAGGGGGGGTGAAACGGGCAGGTCCCTTCCTGGACGTCCTCTCGAAGCCAGAAGGTTGTCCAACCGGATGGCCATGTCCACCAGTTGGTTGATTTCAGAGTGGTATCCCGGCAGGCTAGCTCCCTTCGGACATCCTCACGCAGGCTGCATCGGAAATGGTCGATGAGGGACCACTCGTTCCACCCGGACCCAGCCGCTAGAGTTCTAAACTCCAGGGCAAAGTTTTGCGCGGTCCTCGTCCCCTGCCTCAGATGGAACAGACGCTCGCCCGCCTCTCTTCCTTCGGGGGGATGATCAAAGAGGTGAGCGAACTCTCCGTAGTTGTACAACGCGTCTCCTCCTTCACTCCAGATTGCGTTGGCCCACTCCAGGGCTTTCCCCGAGAGGCAGGAGACGAGGGCGGACACCTTCTCCCGATACGATGGACCAGGGCTGATGGTGTTGAAATAGAGGTGAAAAAAAACACACGGGTGAATATCCCAGCGATAAAAGTACATAATGTTCAACCGAGCTAGCGACACCTCCACATGGAAACAATAACACACAAAGACATGTGGAGCAGAGGGAATACTTACACAGAGACTGATGAGGGGATATGAACCAGGTGTGTGTGAAAAACAAGACAAAACAAATGGAATGATGGAAAGAGGAGCGGCAGTGGCTAGAAGGCCGGTGACGACGAACGCCGAAGTTTGCTCGAACAAGGAGAGGAGGCAGCTTCGAAGGAAGTTGTGACACATATCCCTTATACTACATCTGCCCTGTGCTCTGGACCACACAACTCATCCAGATGCCCTCCCAGATGGTTTGCGAGGTGACAATGTTTTTTCTGATGAAGGCTGTGACCCTCCACATGGGCACGCCGCAAACAATGATCGTCGTCACCCAGCCGAGCAATGCCAGGGCACTGCCCAGCATCTGCATGCCCATGGAACACATTCTGAATGCAGTGTCTCTCTGTCTCTCTGTACTCGTCGACTAACTCTTTGTGTCTCCGAGTTAATATCGGAAGGCAATCAGGTGTTTATGTACATTTGAAAACGAGAAAGAAGAATGTTACTGGCTGTTCCGGCTTTAAGAAACTGAGAGCCAGCCAAATAATACCAGCCTTACAGGATACTTTGTTGTCTGTGGACAATAGAGGTGGGAGTTTCATTTTATTCTCCTTTTTGGAGATGGTAGATCGGTTTACAAAAGTTGTTATTGTTCGAACATCCTATGAGGAACGAGGATGTAGGTATGTGCTTGAAAACTCACCAGCTTGAAAACTCAAACAGCAAAATTAACTTTCAATGGGATTAATTTCACCTTATTAGCAATAGATGGCAAATAGTGCTGAAATAAGTTTATAGATAGTCGTGGGAGGGCAGAAAGGAAAAGAGAGGAGGGGCCTATAAAGTACCCTTCTCACCCTGTGTGTATTTTTGAACTCATCATACCTTCTTAGTTTACACATTCTCAACTAAAAAACAACAGTGATTTGCTTTGCTGACACACCTATGCCAAGCTTCACTTTCACTGGGTTAGAGAGGTCACAGTATCCAGAGCATGCAGTCTGCCCCAACCAGTTTGGAGACATTCACATTGCATTGACACACCAATAAACAGGAAAGAGAGGGGGGTAGAGGGTGAGAGATAATCTGATCTGTTTAAACTCAAACAACATATTTTTATAATGTACACTGTTAACTTTAGCATTATGTAATGTATGTAAACAGCGTCTCACTGTCACAAGAAGAAGATGTAACGTGACATGTTTTGGTAACCTTGGCACATGGATTTACGATGTAGTTTCAGGGGTGATAAGGTGATACTGTTCTTAATGCTTCGTAGTTAGAGAAAGTAGTTACTATTGTCTATTCAACAATGAAAACAAACCAGGTTCTACCAGTTATCCTAAATTCTAGTCTTTTCAATCTAAACAAAAATAAATTATGAAAATATCTAGTAGGCCTAAACATTCTGGCTTATCTCTGCACACAATCTCTACATAGCTGGTTCTGAAAGGAAGCCATTTTAAATAGCAGAGCTGTTTCACAGACAATAGTTTTTTCTTATCTCACCTGACATAAGTTGGGTAACTGGTTCATCTGTGCATTCTTGCCCCTCCTTAAAGATTTTGAAAATTGATTGGTGTCAACCTGTCACTGCCAGTCTTTACAATAAATGTCTCAGTGAGTATTTCCAATAATGGGGGAAATCTATTTCAAATCAGTGTTCTCAGGATTGTGTTAAATACTTTCCTCACTTTCTTACTCGAATCAATGGGATGTAAAGTCCCAAAACCACTTTTGGTGTCATTCAAACAGAAGACAGTGAGGGAGGATCATCAGTAGGTCCTTTCACCTAAATACTATGCTATTAGACATTTTCAGCTAAGATTTCAGCTGAGAAAAAGAAAATCACAGTAACTTGGAGTCAATTTCTTAAAAATACAGTTAACACCAATGTATAAACTTTGTTGGAAACTTTTTATATAAAAAAAATAAGGTTTGCAATTGAATAAGTTCTTTAGACATAATCAATGAACATATATTGAACAGAAACACTTGGCTGTTTGCAAAACATACTGTGATCTACTGTACAAAGTTATGACAAGTCAATTATACATATATACTGTACACATGGTTTAATTCTCAAATCATATAGTCCATGTTCTTACATCAATGTTATCATTCTGGCACAGTGTCCTTATAGGGTAAAAGAGAAGTTAGGGTTAAGGGAAAGGCTTCAATTCACTTCAGTCATCACCCCATGACTCATGAGATGATCCCTCTACACAGCGAAAACAGTAGTACTACTTCTCTGTATTGTCGTTTCTTATAGGGAACAGTTCTGTCTTGTCTTGTTCTTGGAAAGCACTGAAGCGCTCAGTAAATTTGTTTTCACATATTCACTCTGTTCGGATTTCACATCACTTTCAAAACGTAAAATGGAAAAGAACAAGACTGGATAATACCAGTAACTTGCATGGTATTTTCAATACACAGAAGATTACCAAAGATAATCAAATAATTTACAGTCTCTCTTTCAACAGTTTCCAGCTCAAACGTAAGCTCTGCTGGTAGCTGTGGACCTTGCCTGTGAGTACTTCACTGGGTAATCGTCACGCTCCTCCTTGGGTGGGCAGGAGCTGCAGAGGAGCCCCCCTCCCAGGATCAGGAGCCCTGCGGTGCCCCAGCCGATGTACAGTGAGGCCCCCAGCTCTCTCCTCTGGGCCTCGACCAGCAGAGGGTTGTAAAAATCCCTGATGATGGTGTTAGCGGACCAGCAGACAGGGACGAGGATGAGGACACCAGCCACGATGAAGATGATCCCGCTAGCAATGGCTACTTTGGCTTTGGAAGCCTCATCCTCCACAAAGTTGGTGCACTTTCCTCCAGCAATTCCCAGGAGGATGCCGAAGCATGACGCGATGATAGCGATGACGCTCAGAGCTCTGGCGGCCTGCAGGTCCTGGGGTAAGGCCAGGAGGGAGTCGTAGATCTTGCACTGCATCTGTCCTGTGCTCTGGGTCACACAGTTCATCCACAGGCCCTCCCAGATGACCTGAGCAGTCACAATGTTGGCTCCGATGAAGGCTGTGACTTTCCACATAGGCAGGGCACACACAATGATGGTCCCCAGGAACCCGATGATAGCCAGGACGAAGCCCAGCATCTGTCTTCCCATCGACACCATTTTGAAGCCTTCTTGTCTTTTGTTGTAAAATCAATGAAGTACAGGCAGAGGTTGTAGAGGAGAGTAAATGCAGGTCAGCTCAACTTGGTTGTAATCGTTGTTAACTAATGATTAAGTCACGTCCCCTGACGTTATATGGATCTCTCTGCTCCTGAAAGGGTGGAGTTAACTGCCTTCCCCCTGACCTGAAACCAGCTGACATGGTAATTTTCAAGCCGGACCAGATTCTTTCACCTCCCCTGTCGGTATGTGTGGATGACGACCGGTATCGAAGACATGCTAACAAAAACAAGACCTATGAAGAAAAGATAGTAATTGGTCCATTCACACAACGCCTCTGTAGTGAATGCCGGTTGGCTGGGTGGTTAAGCCTGTCTGCCCACAGGTTTCAGGGTAGAGAGATAAGCCGTCAACAATGCCACCTGAATTCTCATTAGTCTTGGCCGGAAGTTCGAAGCTACTCATTTTGTTCCCCGTTTTCATGATGACATTGTTTATTGCAACTATTGTTTCCTGTAATCAAGATTTGTCATAGCCAGAAGTAATTTTAGGCCTATATTCAGTCTCTGTTTTCTTGGTTTGATCCTGAACCCATTTCTTTCATTTAATAAACCAATACATGAAATAAACACATTACAGAACATTGCCTTTAAGCTCAGTACAGATCTAAGAGACCTTGATTTTAAAGAAAGCTGTTGGTAATCTAATTTAACAACCTATTTGAGTTACAGTTTAGACTCTGAAAACTACCCCACTGAGCACAGACTTCAATTCAACGTCTATTCCACGTTGGTTCATGAACGTAATTTTAGTGAAATGACGTGGAAACGACGTAGATTCAACCAGTGTGTGCCCAGTGGGATGTTTGAATATTTGGAGAGAGGAGATATGAGGTAGCGTTTGAGTAACCATGCTATCTCCTAAATAAAATGAGATTTACAGATACAACGTCATCATGTAACTGAAAGATATTGATCCCTTAAAATCCTTAAGAGTCTATTGACACACCCCATCAAAATCCGTCAGTTTAAGCTAGAGATATCCTTTTTTGCATGGGCTGTGTCTCAATCTGCCACATCCGCCTATGTCGGCCTTCCGCAAATTAGCTGTGTTTCGTTTTTGTATATATCCATAAAAATGATGCCAGCTGATTCATGTTTTCGACTGGCTGAGAAACGCTGCCTGCCTGTATGTCTGTCTCGTCCCTACTCCCGACACGTTCAATACTATGGGACAGCAGGAGATCGAATTTCAATATTGAAACAATGTTGCAAATGTCTAAGAGACAGACAGCAAGGTTTATACAAATCTCTGTTGTTGAAAACTAAATGTTAGTCTAAAAGAAATGTGAGATAATGTCTAGATGCTTTTTATAGTGGAAATCAAGTTTATAAGTTGCCTGGATGGGCTGATGAGACAGTGGACTGCGCAGTCAGATGGAACAGAGTAAAAGGCATTTTAACGTCATAGATTTAGCCGGTGGCAACTTGTGGAATAGACACCGGCTGGAATGTGGTTTTAACCAATCAGCATTCAGGATTAGACCCACAACTGAAGGTAACCCATAAAAATGAATGGAAGTATGGAGGTAGTTTTGTGTAAACAAAAAAAAATATATATATATATCCTGATCTTTCTTATATCTCCTAGATATAGCACAGACACTTCAAAACCTTATTCCTTATGATTTATTTTTACATGTATTTTGCCATTTTAGAATGTGTTATTCAATGCGCTGCTATGAGCTACAGTAGTAAAGGCCAAATTCAATCTTTTTCCAAATAATTTATAAATATTATTATTTTTATACCTGAAGGGGTCCTAAAATTCCAAATGAAATAGCTAAATGATCCATGGTATGACCATCTTAAAACAATTCCATATGTTAGCTTAGTACCCCCTGCCCCCCAACGGCTTAGACGTTTAGATTAATGATTTAAGGCAGAGTTTAATTAAAAATACAACTTTTAAAACATGAATAGAAAGTTAGAAAATGCATAGGCTTTAATTATTGGTATGATTATTGCTCATAGTTCATGAACATTTGAAATTGCAGTTGTTGTTTCCCAACTTTTCCACAAAGACACATTAAGACCACAAATTATTCTATATCATAAAATGTGTATTTCTTTTTTGTAAAAAATAGGCACAAAATATTTACAGAAAAATGTGTTGTTTTTTTGTGTACAGATACATCACAAGTCATAGGTCAGCCAGCTATTTACAAGACAACAGGATCGGTTGCACAATGGGAGAAGAACACAGGTTGCTGCTAAAATTAACATTTATTTTTTATTTAACCAGGCAAGTCAGTTAAGAACAAATTCTTATTTACAATGACGGCCTACACCAGCCAAACCCGGACAACGCTGGGCCAATTGTGCGCCGCCCTATGGGACTCCCAATCACGGCCGGTTGTGATACAGCCTGGAATCGAACCAGGGGGTCTGTGGTGACGCCTCAAGGACTGAGATGCAGTGCCTTAGAACGCTGCGCCACTCGGGAGCCCATTTAAGCTACATCCATTCTCATTATCAAACAATTTCTTGTAATGTTTGCATACTAGTATAGTAGTCAAGACATAAAGATTTACATTTATGTCAACATTTGAAAGAACAGATTCTTCCTCTTGTGTGAAGGTGCAAACACTTGTAAACATAATGAATTTAATTCACACTGAATCATTTTCATGTCTAAAAATTGCATGTTATTCTCATCAATAACAATATCTACATATCAATGTGGACAAAAGTACATGATATAAGTACATTTTGGTGGTGCAAAGCTAAGCAAAACAAAAGCTTGAAAACATCAAGTTCGAGAATACCAGTCAATATTCAGGGAGACCTTCCCTCTTTCCATTTCACTTTGTTACAGATACTGTCCAGGCCGTCCAGGTGCAGTGTATGCTATTGGTGCTGCATACGGCTTGTTTGGTACATACGACCCTGTCCCTGAGTAGGGTCTGCTGGTTGGGGTGTAAACTCTCCCATAGGGCCCTGCCTGGACCATTGGTTGGCCTGGATAGGGGTACATGGGCGCTCCTTGAGGATAGCCTGGGTACCCATACATCTTCTGGGGTGGGCAGGAGGTGCAGAGGGTGATACCCCCGATGAGGAGCAGAGCTGTGGAGCCCCAGCCGATGTAGATGGAGGCTCCGAGTTCCCTCCTCTGGGTCTCGATGGTCAGAGGGTTATTAAAGTCTGAGATGGTGAACGCCGCCGACCAGCAGACAGGGATGAGGACCAGAAGACCACTAATGAGCAGCAGGATGCCTCCAAGGATCGTCACTTTACTCTTGGAGGAATCAGACTTCAGGCAGCTGGTGCACTGGCCCCCGATGAAGGTGACAATCAGGCCAACAAAGCTGAAGATGATGGAGATGATGACCATGGCCCTCGCTGCCTGAAGGTCTGTTGCTAGCCTCATCACTGAGTCGTTTATCTTACACTGCATCTGTCCCGTGCTCTGCATCACGCAGTTCATCCACAGACCGTCCCACACGATCTGCCCTGTTACGATGTTGGCACCGATGTAAGTGGTCACCCTCCACATGGGGATACCCGTGGTCACTGCCACCCCCACGAAGCCGAGGAAGCTGAGCACCTGGCCCGACACCTCCTTGCCGATCCTCCCCATGACGAGAGGCTGTGTCTTGAGTGGGAAAAAGAGAAGTCTGGCTGCCTAGTTCTAGATCTCTGGAGCTATGTGGTATGTCTGATTGACGATCAGAAACAACTGGAGCCTGCTGAGGAGGAAGAATGTGCAGGAGGAGGGGTTTCCTGCCACCAGGTGAGTTGTTCCTGACAGACCAGTTTCCTCAGGCTGTCACACTGTAGATACTTTGTGACACACAGACAGAGCTGAAGGAGTGGTGATAATCATTGGGATTGCACGTCCTCCAACCTGATACCATTTACACTGAAACTCGCACTTCCATGAAGGCATGACCCATCTACCAAAATGCTAAATTCCAGACCTTCATTGTGACTTTGAAAATGTAAATACACATATGCAGGCCAATTTATTTTACAAATAAGAAAGTTGGTTTTACCGACACCGTGTGTATCAACATTGGAAAATACTATATTTCAAAGATGTATGTATATGACATGTTATGAAAGTGACATTCCACTACCAGTTAGTCAATGTGTCATTTGTTTCCACAAGTGACGCACTGTGGTCTGATCATTTTGCATTTCATCATCTGCAGGTTACAATAAACTGTCAACAACTTGCAACTTAGGGAAAAGGGTAATGGTGACACTTCCTAACCACATCGGAACATATATTCATCCCAAAAACCCTCACCTAACCACAAGAGCCATTTAGATTATGCTTAAGATACATTGAACACATTGTGTTGGGGAAATGGTTCAAACATGGAGACCCCAAACCACTAGCCTCGTATAAGACTACCAAACCACTACAGTATTTAGAAATATCTATGTCAGGCTTTGACAGCCTAACAAGGAGGGGTAAAGGAGAGGGAGGAGGGAGCATGTGGGAGATGGATTAAATGATTAAGTGGACCCTGGAGGAGATTTAAATAGTTATTGGCATTTGGTTTAATCTACTTTGTGGACAATATTACCACACTGCCTCAAAGTAAATGTCCTGACTATGGAGTAGCCCATCCTACACAGGCCCTTTTTCTTACAACAGTCCAACCACTCCACACCCAATACTATTGCTTCAGCTGAAAATGTGACAGCAATGTGCAAGGAATCACTCATTAAAAATGTGGAATAAAATATATTTGTAGAATTTAAAAACTTTATTGGAAAATGTGTTTAAATTATTGGAGTTAAAACAAAAAAGTCAGTTCAAAAGCCCCAAAGCAACATTGTTAGGCTTGTCAATGTTCAAAGCAAATATTGCCATGTGCTCACACATAGGCTGCTCTTGCCGAATAGGATTTTACAGATCTTGCCATGTTGTATTTGGAGGAGTGTCCCCGATCCTGGCTTGGTGAACACTGGCTACAGAAAATCCCTCTACCCAGAAGCATGAGTCCCGCGGACCCCCAGCCTATGAAAATCCTCCCGATGGTTTGGCGACTGTGGACATCTTGTCCTCGATGCAGTTGGTGCATTTTCCCCCAATGATAGACAGCAGGATGGCTATAAGTGCGACCAGATGACCACCAGGGCCACATATCCATAATCTGTGCTGTGACAATGTTGTTGCCAATGAACGCGGTCACTTTCTCCATGGAAAGCGCGCACATGTTAATGTCTCCAAACCATCCGATCATGCCGAGTAAAATGCCCAGAATTTGCAAACAAGCTGAAAGCATGGTCGGCTACTTCTAGATGGTGTTAAGATGCCAACCGTGGTTAAGTTTATAAAAGCATGTAGCCTATGAAGCACGCTTATATGCACCTGTGGGGTCTAGATGAACCACACCTGATAACAATTGTCTGGTGCTGTGCGGATTGGCCTGTTGGTGTGGTAGACTAATCAGTAGGTCTAACTGAAACCTAATGTAGTAGGCCTAACAATGACAGTAGGCTACAGATGTTTTAGAGGCTGCGTTTACAGAGATTTTTTTGATGTGATTGGTCAAAAGACCAATTAGTGGGAAAAATATCAGAATTGGGCTGTCTGTGTAAACAGCCGAATTCTGATTTTCCACATCTTTTATTGTTTTTCTATTTTATGATCAAGTCAACATGAATCTGATCATTATCAAGCATCTCAATAGTTATTCTAAATAGGTCAGTGTTTACACACCAAGCAGAGCAGAGTGTAGGGGTGTTTGTACTGATACTGGATCAAATGTTTTACCACAACAGAGAGATAATACACCTCACTAATACCCCAGTGAAAGTACACATTTGAGGGATTAATTATTGCGCTTTCATAAATAAATGGATAATACAGACTTATTATATTTATATTGTGCAGTTTATTTACAATGATGACACGTTTGTTTTAATCAGCGGAACAATGTTAAGACAGTGCCAAAATGAAGACATGATATAGAGTATTCCTAACCTAATTGATTTCATTTGACATTAAAGTATATAAACAGGGTACTTCAGTGGTAGAGAATATCAGGTGTTTAAAATATATATATTACAGTTATAACATAACTCACAACATTATTTTAACTCAACAAACCCATTCAAGTTCTTTGTGATTTCAAACTCTCACTGTTTTCGGTATGAGAACTGTCCTTAGTGTCCTCATTTAAATGCAATTTGACTAAGAGGATCTTCAACATGACACTGACATGAACATCTCAGACATATTGCATTGGTCCGGAGGAGGTGGATCTGACCTGAGAGAACTTGGCCGGATAGTGGCGGTCCTGCTTGGGGGGACAGTTCCAGCACAGCAGCCCCCCACCCATCAGCAGCAGTGCTGCAGCACCCCAGCCCATATACAGAGACGCCCCCAGCTCCCTCCTCTGGGCCTCGATCAGCAGGGGGTTGTAGAAATCCCTGATGATGGTGTTGGCTGACCAGGACACTGGGATGAGGCAGAGGAGGCCTGAGATGATGTAGAGGACTCCAGCCACGATACAGGCTCTAGCCTTGGATCCCTCCTCTGCTATGCAGTTGGTGCATTTCCCTCCTGCAATCGACAGGCAGATGCCGACGATACCGGTCAGGATGGAGATGATGATCATGGCTCTGGCGGCTTGGAGGTCCTGGGGTAGAGCCAGCATGGAGTCGTAGACCTTACACTGCATCTGGCCCGTGCTCTGCACCACACAGTTCATCCACATTCCTTCCCAGATGGTTTGTGCCGTGACGATGTTGGCTCCTATGAAGGCTGTGACCTTCCACATAGGCAGGGCACACACGATGATGACCATCAACCATCCGATCAACGACATGACGATGCCCATGATCTGGATCCCCTGGGAAACCATCTTGACTGAATAGTTCCTCACACACACACTGTCCGCTGATTTTTCCTGACCTCACACACACCAACCTGAGTCTCACACACGCCAACTTGAGTATCACACACTCCAAGCTGAGTACGGACAGATACCAAGGAGTCCCGCTATTCCCAAAGAGTTACAAGATGGTTCACACATAAGGGGCCAGTATTTATAGAGTGGTGTTGTAGAAGCTGGGGTTTGTAATGTGTTAAAAACAGATATGATGCAGGTATATGATACTACAAGTCCCTGCTCTGCTCCCATTTGCTGAGAGATGTTTAAACACAAACAGACAGAAGCCTGGTGACCTCTAGCAGTGCTGACCTAAGAGAAAAGAGCAGCCTCAAGGTCATGTAGTCACTTGCCACAGAAACAAAACAGCTATTCCTTCTGACTCACTACTATGGGACTCATATCAAAGAATGACTTAGAAACTGACTATGGAGTTTTAAAAAGAAGGAGATGAAGAAAGAGTTGGGTTATTAGGAAATGTGTTATTTGGAGGTGTTTAAAACTATATACACTACCGGTCAAAAGTTTTAGAACACCGACTTATTCAAGGGTTTTAATTTATTTTTTACTATTTTCTACATTGTAGAATAATAGTGAAGACATCAAAACTATGAAATAACACATATGGAATCATGTAGTAACCAAAAAAGTGTTAAACAAATCAAAATATATTCAACATTTGAGATTCTTCAAATAACCACCCTTTGCCTTGATGACAGCTTTGCACACGTTTGGCATTCTCTCAACCAGCTTCACCTGGAATGCTTTTCCAACAGTCTTGAAGGAGTAAATTAGCTAGAAAGATGTGTCGGCATCGAGTAATTGTCTCTGGCCCCCTCCCAGTTAGGGCGAGTGATGAGCTCTACAGCAGAGTCTCACAACTCAATCGCTGGTTGAAAACTGTTTTCTGCCCCTCCCAAAATATATAATTTTTTGATAATTGGCCCACTTTCTGGGACTCACCCACAAACAGGACCAAGCCTGGCCTGCTGAGGAGTGATGGACTCCATCCTAGTTGGAGGGGTGATCTCATCTTATCTACCAACATAGACAGGGCTCTAACTCCTCTAGCTCCACAATGAGATAGGGTGCAGGCCACATCTCAAAATAGGGCTACTTAATGTTAGATCCCTCACTTCCAAGGCAGTTATGATCATAATCTGATCATAATCTTGATGTGATTGGCCTGACTGAAACATGGCTTAAGCCTGATTAATTTACTGTGTTAAATTAGGCCTCTCCTCCTGGTTACGCTAGTGACCATATCCCCCGCACATCCTGCAAAGGTGGAGGTGTTGCTAACATTTACGATAGCAAATGTCAATTTAACCCCCAAGAAATGACTGCGTTTTTGTCTTTTGAGCTTCTAGTCATGAAATCTATGCAGCCTACTCAATCACTTTTTATAGCTACTGTTTACAGGCCTCCTGGGCCGTATACAGAGTTCCTCACTGAGTTCCCTGAATTCCTATCAGACCTTGTAGTCATGGCAGATAATATTCAGATTTTTGGTTACTTTAATATTCACATGGAAAAGTCCACAGACCCACTCCAAAAGGCTTTCGGAGCAATCATCGACTCAGTGAGTTTTGTCCAACAACAGGTCTCCGGACCTACTCATTGCCACAGTCATACCCTGGATCTAGTTTTGTCCCATGGAATAAATATTGTGGATCTAAATGTTTTTCCTCATAACCCTGGACTATCGGACCACCATCTTATGACGTTTGCAATCGCAACAAATAATCTGCTCAGACCTCAACCAAGGACCATCAAAAGCCGTGCTATAAATTCTCTGACAACCCAAAGATTCCTAGAGGCCCTTCCAGACTCCCACCACCTACTCAAGGACGTCGGAGTACAAAAATCAGTTAACGACCTAACTGAGGATCTAAATTTGACCTTGCGTAATACCCTAGATGCAGTCGCACCCCTAAAAACAAAAAACATTTGTCACAAGAAACTAGCTCCCTGGTATACAGAAAATACCCGAGCCCTGAAGCAAGACTCCAAAAAATTGGAACGGAAATGGCACTCCACCAAACTGGAAGTCTTTCTACTAGCTTGGAAAGAAAGTACAGAGCAATATCGAAAAGCCCTCACTGCTGCTCGATCACCCTATTTTTCCAACCTAATTGAGGAGAATAAGAACAATTCAAAATTTATATTTGATACTGTCGCAAAGCTAACTAAGAAGCAGCATTCCCCAAGAGAGGATGCCTTTCACTTCAGAAGTGATGAATTCATGAACTTCTTCGACGAAAAGATCATGATCATTAAAAAGCAAATTACGGACTCCTCTTTGAATCTGCGTATTTCTCCAAAGCTCAGCTGTCCTGAGTCTGCACAAAACTGCCAGGAACTAGGATCAATGGAGACACTCAAGTTTTTTCATCCTATATCTCGGTGTTACTGGCCTTAATGGCCATGTACTGTTATAATCTCCACCGGCACAGCCAGAAGGGGACTGGCCACCCCTCAGAGCCTGGTTCCTCTCTAGGTTTCTTCCCAGGTTTCTACCTTTCTAGGGAGTTTTTCCTAGCCACCGTGCTTCAACATCTGCATTGCTTGCTGTTTGGGGTTTTAGGCTGGGTTTCTGTATAACACTTTGTGACATCTGCTGATGTAAAAAGGGCTTTATAAATAAAATGTAATTGATTGATTGATTGAGTTCCCACATATGCTGAGCACTTGATGGCTGACTTTCCTTCACTCTGCGGTCCGACTCATCCCAAACCATCTCAGTTTGGTTGAGGTCGGGGGATTGTGGAAGCCAGGTCATCTGATGCAGCACTCCATCACTCTCCTTCTTGGTCAAATAGCCCTTACACAGCCTGGAGGTGTGTTGGGTCATTGTCCTGTTGAAAACAAATAGTCCCACTAAGCCCAAATCAGATGTGATGGCGTATCGCTGCAGAATGCTGTGGTAGCCATGCTGGTTAAGTGTGCCTTGAATTCTAAATAAATCACAGACAGTGTCACCAGCAAAGCACCCCCACACCATAACACCTCCTCCGCCATGTTTTACGGTGGGAAATACACATGCGGAGATCATCCGTTCACCCACACCGCGTCTTACAAAGACACGGCGGCTGGAACCAAAAATCTCCAATTTGGACAATTCAGACCAAAGGACACATTTCCACCGGTCTAATGTCCATTGCTCGTGTTTCTTGGCCCAAGCAAGTCTATTCTTCTTATTGGTGTCCTTTAGTAGTGATTTCTTTGCAGCAATTCGACCATGAAGGCCTGATTCACACAGTCTCCTCTGAACAGTTAATGTTGAGATGTATCTGTTACTTGAACTCTGTGAAGCATTTATTTGGGCTGCAATTTCTGAGGCTGGTAACTTTACTTGAACTTATCCTCTGCAGCAGAGGTAACTCTGGGTCTTCCATTCCTGTGGCGGTCCTCATGAGAGCCAGTTTCATCATAGCGCTTGATGTTTTTGGCGACTGCACTTGAAGAAACTTTCAAAGTTCTTGAAATGTTCCGGATTGACTGACCTTCATGTCTTAAAGTAATGATGGACTGTCATTTCTTTTTGCTTATTTGAGCTGTTCTTGCCATAATATGGACTTGGTCTTTTACCAAATAGGGCTATCTTCTGTATACCCCCCACCTTGTCACAACACAACTGATTGGCTCAAACGCATTAAGAAGGAAAGAAATTCCACAAATTAACTTTTTACAAGGCACACCTGTTAATTGAAATGCATTCCAGGTGACTACCTCATGAAGATGGTTGAGAGAATCAAGAGTGTGCAAAGCTGTCATCAAGGCAAAGGGTGGCTATTTGAAGAATCTGAAATATAAAATATATTTTGATTTGTTCAACACTTTTTTGGTTACTACATGATTCCATATGTGTTATTTCATAGTTTTGATGTCTTCACTATTATTCTACAGTGTAGAAAATAGTAAAAATAAAGAAAAACCCTTGAATGAGTAGGTGTTCTAAAACTTTTGACCAGTAGTGTATATTTTTTAATGACTGCACACTGATACCTGATTGACACTTTATTCAGGACAAAATGTTTTCACTGAGACTACCAACATACCAGATGAAGTGGGGTGTAACAGAATGTTGATTTTTGACTTCTTATGAGGATGTTCTATGTTTTCATTCCTGTAGGGGGCACCATTGGACAATAAAGGATGCTCAAGAGGTGAGTGTCATCTTACTCGAAATTCGAGTGTAAACTAAAGTAATAGTCACATTCCAGTGGAAAAGCTGTTTCTCAACCTCTGGTCTTCTCAAGCCATCAATCAGTTGTCTTTTATCTCTCATGTTAAATTTACCTAGGCTACTGTAGCAAACAACATTTAGGCCTACATTTCAGCATGGCTAACCTGGTATAAACAGTATCTAACAGGGAATTGGGATGTTATTTTAGGGTGAAACTGTCTACTAAACAGTAATCTAATATATCTAGTCTGTGATTTCTCAACAAAATAGTCTGTTTGACGGTTGGTGTGAGGTGTGGCTGAGGGATAAAGATAATTTATTCTGATATTATTATCAAAGGTTGTTGCTCATGTACAGTCAAAGAAAACATGAGACAGTGCATATTTTTTTACACTTTTATCACCATTGAAATTCATATTTTCAGAACCACACGTACACAAATATATTTTGTTGAAATGATGAATGAAATATACACTTTCAATGCAACGTTATGGGAAACCCATTCAGATCATTCTGAAATCTTTTAGATATATTTCATATACATATTTTATATGAATATACATCTGAAGGAGTATTAGCTGACATTGTCCATCCACACCCTTTTCTGGGTGTGTTACTTGCCATCATATAATTTCTTACTTATACAAGTGCCACTGTCTGGAATTACTGTCTGTCTTTAACTAAAGTCAAATACATTGGCATTTTGTCATTTAGCAGTCGAACCAAGCTGTGATACCATACAAACAACATCACACAATCACACAAAATCACAATGTATAACAGTAAGGATCACACTGCACAGCACTTGTATAAATATACATAGTCTCTCTTTCTTTTATAGTTTCTATTGTTTTTCTTTCTCTTACTTCTCTCTCTGACGTTTCTCCCACTCCTCTAACATAGTCCTTGGGTGCTGAGGACCTGGCAGCTGAGGTTTTTTTCATACATTTTTTAGGGGGTAGATCAGCTTTAATATTGCAGATAGATTGTGGCTTCTATCAATGTAATTGTCTGCATCATTTCCAATCCCCCATATATATATTTTTCTAAATATATTATTTTCCCCAAACCCTACCACCCCTTCCCTAATTGGAGTAAACTAATAGACAACTGAGTACTTAGTGGGGTAATTGTCCTCTTTACAGGGACAGTTGGCACAGAGGAACCCTCCTCCCGTGATCATGAGGTCCGCGGCCCACCAGCCAATGTAATGTGCGGTCCCCAGCTCCATCTTCTGAGAGCTGGTCAGCAAGGGGTTGTAGTCCCTGATGATGGTGTAGGCCGACCAGCAAACGGGGATGAGGCACAGGACGCCAGCAATGATGAAGACTACACCGAAGCCAATGCCTATTCTGGATTTGGCCCTCTCATCCTCCATGCAGTTGGTGCACTTGCCCCCGGCCACGGCGAGCAAGATGCCCAGCAGGCCCATCATGACAGAGATGATGATGGGAGCACGAGCGGCCTGAATGTTATGGGGTAGAGCCAGTATGGAGTCGAAGACCTTACACTGCATCTGACCTGTACTCTGGACCACACAGGTCATCCAGATGCCTTGCCAAATGGTTTGGGCTGTGATTACGTTCTCGCCGATGAAGGCTGTAACCTTCCATTGAGGCAGGGCACAGACCATGATTGCCCGATCCAGCCAATGATGCCCAGGGCTGCGCCCAGCATCTGAAACGCAGCATATACCATATTTTCTTCTTCTTTAAGTCCTGGAGGAGTCGATGAAGGAAATCCGCCGAAAATGAGTATTTTCTTAGAAATCAGTTGCTTGGTATGTCTTGTGCCGTCATGCTGTTTTTTGTCTTCTCTATTAAATGGTACAGGTGGAACATAAACTCAGTACAATTAGACCATTAGATTGAGATAGTTCCCAACCCCTTTCCTCTTAGTATGAACAGAGCCCTTTCATTTCTCAAATCAAAGGGATGTCTCTATATAGAGTTTTGGATGAGAGAGTTTTAACAAAATGTTATTCTACTTCGGCTACCTATTACCTGACATTCACTCTTCACCTTTGACCCCATGGCTGACCTTTGCAGCTCTAAGACTCCCAGCAGATCATGTTGACTTGAACAATGCCAGAATACACACACACCTTTATAACTCTAATGGTAGAGTTTAATCAGGATATCCACCTATTTAATTATGTCAAATAGCAATATATCATCCTCCAGATCCCCTTGAATACATAGGCCTACAGTAACTTATTGTTTTCCTGCTTGAGTTTACAGTCCCTTGCATAGAATGTGTTACAAGACTGCAACAAGAGTTAATATGTAAGGTGCTCTTTGGTTTCCCAGGCTTGTGACATTGTCAAAAGAATGTAGACATGTTCCCTTTCTATGAGATAATCTCCTTTCCCTTACAGAAACAGTACAAATATTTTAACTAAAGTTACATTTAATCAGGGGTGTGTAGTGCTGCAGGAGAGCAAGGGAGCAGCGCTCCCTCACCTTTTTCAATTTCAGAATACATGGAGCTGGTCAAAATATTATTTCTGAAGCTGAATCAGTTACTGCAAGATCACATAATGATTAATTAGTATTTTACATAACAGAACCGAATATAATAGCATAGTAGGCCTATAATGTTACTGTTTGGTCTTCACCAAAAACACCTCCTCATTTGTAGCGAGATTTTAGGATGGTTAGCTGAAGCTGAATAGTCGCGTTTATTATTTTCTCAGTGAATTATCATTCACTATTGACAGCGATGATGGCCTATTTTGAAATGAGGTATGCCTAACTTGGTGTTTGAGGGTATTCAAAATGGAACATTTTCTTGAGACAATATGTGCGTTGGCATAGGCAGACGTTGCATTTGGAGGATGCATTTTATGCATATTCTATAATAATATTCAATAGGCTACATCTGTCGGTACACACTTTGATTGAGAAATTATGACGTAATTTTAAAAAATTGGGGGCGCTTCCGTACAAAAAGAAATTGTACTACACCACTGCATTTCATTAAAACATTAAAATTGGACATAAATATTCAATCTGATAAAGACTACCGTATTGAGTCAGTGAATGATTGTCCTGTTACTCTACTCATTCTCAAGAGAGAAAAAGTTAACTCCCCTCCAGCGTTGTCTGTTAAAGTATCAATCAACCAACCAATCAATCAGTCAAATCTTTCTTTATGTCACCTGAGCAGTTGATAGATTCACAGCAGACAAGTCATTCAGTTCATCCACCATTTTGTAAAGAGGCAAGAGAAAAAAAAGAATACTTGAAAGCTGACCTTGTAAGGTGATGTCAGTCCTTGGGGGTTGGAGGGCTATAGCCTGTCTTTCTTCCGTTCGCCTGGAGGACGTGTCTGCTTTGATGGACAAGGGGTCTGGCTGGTTAGTTATGTGGACGGGTCTGTCTTCAACTAGCCACAAACAACACCAAGGTGATCGCAGTTGTCGGACTGTAAAGAGAAAAGGGGGGAGCGATACAGATTGTTTCCATATATGAAAGAGGCCACTGTTAGAGAGCTAAAATTACCTCTAGGAACAATGCCTCTATTTTACCCTGGCATGGAGCAACCCAAGGAGATTGAGTTCCACACTCTGGTACTACACATTGAAGAGGAGAGATTGTTTTGGAGCGTATCACCTTCTAACTGAGATTATACTCCCAGCTCTGGGGATCAGATAGTCCACAGAGGGTCCACTGTTTTAGGATCAGGCGTCCTACACCAGATCACGTAGTAAACATGTAATCAAACACTCAAACACCAGCAGTGCTGCTACCCTGGAAATACCAAACAACATAGACACCTAGAAAGCATAACTTTCTTGCAACATATCTGTTTTTCTTATTTTGGAAAAAATAAGCGACTATTTCAGACCTGGGATACCAGGTGAATACATTACAAGTGTCAGCAGGTAGAGAGGGCAGGCCTGGGCCTCACACCTGGGCCTCACACACTCTAACGGATGCTGGCTTTGGATTATAAAAGTACAACCGAGTTCTGCTAAACTGGTTGGGTCACTATGGCTGATCTTTTTTCCACTAATTGGTCTTTTGACCAATCACATCAGATCTTTTCACATCAGATCTTTTTCAGAGCTGATCTGATTGATCAAAAGACCAATTATTGGAAAAAATATCAGAATTCGGCAGCCTGTATAAACGAACCCTATGTGTAGTGCCCATAGAACTATAACTCCTGGGGTTGGAGAGTCAAACTGCGTTACTGTACCTTTTTGAATTAGTGATTCAGAGATCAAAGCTTTTAAAAATATAATACTAGGTGGTATGACACAACCACACATGTTATCATTCTTATAAGTGTGAATTAGCTTATATAGAGGCTGAAAAGTAGTATTTTCAGACATTGTAATTGTTGTGGGTGTGAACTAAAGGCTAGAAGGCATGTTGCACTCCCGTGATACTACTATGGGAGAATTTGTATTTGGTTTCAGTATAATGGTTAATGAAACTGGGATGTGTGGTTTTTTCCTACAAATAGGGATATCTATGTGTGTATCTGTGTAGGTGGTTGGGCAGGAGTCAGGGGGAGGTTGTTGTGTGTGATCTGTGATGTAATTATTCCGTGCCCAGGTGTCATGATGAAGAGGACGAAGTCACAGTTTCAGTGGGTTATCCAAGCATGCGACAAAGATCTCACGTTACCTAGCAACCATTAGAAGCACGGGACATTCAATGACTCATGTGGTTCTGGATTGACAGAGCATCACATGCATCATGACATGTAAACTAAATCAATGGGGTCATCAGGTGTAATAAGAGTTATTATAATACTGTCGTGATGTGACTTTAACATTAATCTGAAGACTGTTATTATCTAATTAACTAGCTATGTTTAATTGTTACCCAATTAAATTAATATTGTAACAATGAATTCATTAGGATCAGGGGCACCACGAGAGCGGTTCTTTAAAGAGTTACCATCTCCTGAATTAAACTCTAAAAGATCTTTACCTATCACGTCTATAAACAGTCAACTTATTAATCATAACCTCGTATCATATCATCATTCTGAACGTCATAACCTCCATGCATCTGCAAAAACCTGAGCCTTACTTATGATTCAGTACTACACAAATTGGTTTAATTATTTATTTACTAGCTAATTATATGGGAACACAGGATAAACATACACACTCTACACCGGTTATTGACTGGTGAAAACAAGTCCCTAGCGGAATGACAACAACATGGCTTGTTAAAGAAGAAAGGAAGAGGGAGAGAGACAGAGACACTTAACCTTGATACATTCAGAAACTACTCTAACCTACAGTAATTACATACTTTGCACACGAACCTCCGCCCGCTTTGAGTAAGAAATCATGAATGTATTTACGTGAAATGTCTTAGTTCGATGGGGATCTCTCGGTGAACTGGGCCGCCTTGGAAAGGGGTTGGGCCTTTTCACGGCACGCTTGTAAGGCTCTTCTTGTCCAAAATGGTTCACAATGTCCTTCTTCGTAGTTGTCCGGCCTCCAATGACTTGTCATGTAGTCCTGAATAGAACTACAGAATTGATTTTCCTTCCCGTCACTCTGGAAGTTGCTTCTTTGAAGATAGGCTAGCCAGCCATATCGATGGTTCCCCAGTGGGGTGATGAGAGTAGCGTAATACGATGGTTTGAGCAGAGTAGCAGATGGTCCTACTTAAATTCACTTTCGAAGAGACCTTACTTAGGACAGCTAATCAGCCGTACCAGTGATTGTCCGGGAGGTGAGTTTTCCTTCTCCACTTTGTGTAGCAATTCAGAGTTCCAACCATTTTAAACGTGTAGCTGCCGCTTTCACGTTTTCTGGTCTGTGTTAATTCGTAACCCATCCTTTTATACACTCTGCTCGAAAGGGGGCGGTTCCATCAGGCTGACACGTTCTACGTTAGGAATATTATTCCAGTATTCGCACAACCACAAGGATGGCCATGGGATATCCTGGTTGCGGATCGTCGTTCCGGACCCGTCATCCAGGCTGGTGGATCTAGGCAGTAACTTAGGCAGACGTTAACAATGCACAACACTCATGCAATACATAATTAAATGTCTTCCCCAAATGAGCACTAATTGGTGGTTCTATGGGGAACTTGTTTGTGGCAGTATCACTTCCTAAGTGTCAAAGAAAATGAAATACACATTTTAAAGAATAAAAACACAAACAAAATGATATACAAAATATAGTTACCACACCTTAATCATCTAATTGGACTCTATTCTATATACGTCCACGGTCTTGGCTAAATGACTCCATCATGACATTTTGTCTAATGTCATATCTAAGGCGATCCTACTTAGGGGTGTGTTGCTTAGGGCACTATCCTAAGTTGATAACTACATGATAAAGCTATAGCTGTAAGGCACCAGCTTTGGACAGTCTACAGGGATGACCTATGGACCTCTGGGGAGAAACTGGTGACTAATGTAGCTGTAGAGTCAAAGGGGCATCAGGGTCTATTTACAACTTTACCAAGACTGGTATTTTGTTCGGACCCTTAAGTGATCCTAGTATAAATCCTCATTAAATGTTCTGTTGTGCATGCTTGCACAAGCGCACATGCCAAGGGCAAGAAAACCAAGTATCCTGGTGGTCTGCAACCTGGGCAGAGTGAGTCTGACGTCGTCAGATAATTTCCATGTCAATGACCATGTGTCATTAAGAATCGGTGCTGACCTCAAGCCATATGTCAAGGGGACCTGTAGTGGTTTTATTACAAGTCAATGTGTCTTACACCATTATAGTGGCGATAGGTATGAAGGAGTCTATTTCATAGCTATGTTATCCACAGAGGAGCTAACCTCACGACGGAAGTACTCTATAAGCACTGAACCAGTCGTACGCGGTGTGATCATGGTTCATGACTTGTAATAACTTTCCTCCTGAATGGAGGGTTCTATTTATTAGCGGCATGTGTGTTAACCATCAAAATAGTGTTTTGGAGATTCCCTTCCAAGTGTTGCTATCTGAGTGACTACTACCTCCTCTGTCGCTGTTATCAAGGGCAATTCGACTTGTTAGGTCTCTAACCTTCTTACTGACTGTGGCTGACTGTTTCTGAAATTGGTACTGGTAACCAAGGGGACCAGCTACTCTACCAATTGATTACGTAATGTTATACTACCGGAACACATGATTAGAGTATTTTACTAATTACATTGTAGTTGAGACAACGAATGGCAAGGAATTATTATTGTTACCATTTATTTTTTGGGAGATGTAATGTCCACTGGACTTCTTTTACGACCAGTGTGCGTCACCTCAGTGATATCTCAAGATGTATTCTTAGGTTATCCCCGTCAAGGGGCTTGTCCGCCCCATCTGTTCTCGTGGGGAAGTTTACTACTTGATTTATTTCCTGAACGGCGGCCTCGTACAGTGTTGCACGTAGCCTCGACCACCCCAATGGCCTCGACGAGGCTCATCATGGGTCTGGGATAGTATTCCCCCCCTTTGTGTCTTGGGACCCCCCCACCAGCGGTTGGTGTTGGTGTCCGAGGCACAAACGAAAAGATTGTGCCCTTTGTACGAGTTGTCAGCATCCGCATTGTTAGTAGATTGGCTGTAACCTTTCAACCAAATGTCCTGGTGTTTGTGCTTCAAAACGCTTAGTGGCTTTCGTGGCCTGCCATTCACCACTGCGTCTGCGTGTGGCAACCGTTCCCGTACCTGCGAACTGAGACGAGGATATCTTTCACCGATATCGCACAGTGTTTCACCAGTTGGAGTCAACGGGTCAGTGGCAGGACTGACGCCATTAGTTACATTGTAAGGGGTTTCAGTCCCCCTCAAAGTGGAAAATGTATCATCGGAAACAGAGTCCACTCTGAACGTTGATGCTTTGTTTCCTGAGACGGCCGCGGTGTTTGCGGAAGTGTCTGAAGGACAAGAGAAATTCATCTTAGCTACAGTATCACATGACTCCAAGGAGGAGGGAAGTTGCTCACTCACAGAGACTGCTTGCTCGAAATCATGAAAAGAATGGTCGATCAGGTTTGCAGATTTTCCAGACCATGTTGCCAGTGTGACATCCTCAACCCTTGTGCCATTGAGGAACACGCCGCCTATCAGTGTAGTGCGGTATGTATTGGAGTCTATTGTCAAAGCCTGTGGGCTTGTTTCTGGATCGAGCTGGCACTGGATTGGGTTCCGAGTAAGAGCAGGGGTAATTTGATTGTTTACGTCCTCGCTAATGATGCTAATTTCGGTGGACCCATTCTCCGGCAATTCCACGTCTAGTCGTAGTGACTGATCTTTTTCCTCTTTGTCAAATTTCTTAGCAGAACTTCTAGAGAGAATTGGTTTATATTTTTAGCCTCATTGAACCCTTTGTTACCCTTGTTACCATTGTGTGGGTTGGGTGCAGGAACGTAGCGGCCAGGTCAATCGTTGCGGTACCTTTTTTACCGCGGTGGTTATTGGGGTCGTGGTTTCGTGGTAGACACCGTTTTTGTGCTTCATCTCCTACCGCTCCTATCCCTGATGCCGCACCCTCTAACTGGAGAGAGTGCTCCAGCTCAATATTGAAAACCGAGATGTAAGGGCTCTTAGCGCGGCTCACTTTTGATGCCTCAAAAGCTGTGCTCGCAAGCTCTCTGAGTTCTGAGATTGGCAAACCAACGTTGGCTGTAGGGCCCAAGTAGTTAATGAAGTTGGGATACATGTTCAACAGAAACCTTTGTTTGAATGATAATAGCTCTTTCATTCCTGTTTCAGTGAGTAGGCCAAAGTAAGCAGAACAAAGCCTATGATAGTATGCTTGTGGGTGTTCATTCTGAGCTTGTTTGACAGTGTTAGCCAGCGAGCTGTTGTGTTTGCGAGTCGCAAAACCAATGAATTATATTTTCAAAGCCGTGGCAAGTTTAGCGTAGTCGTTTTGCACGTGTTGCTGTTGTAGACGGATGAACCTTGTCACATGTCTATTCAATGTTTGCTTCAACAGGTAAAGCCTGTCAGTATCCGTAGCATTCGGGTAGCCATCCAAGGCGTCCTTTATGACTGCTAAGAACGTTTCAGTGTCGTTTTGCTTCCCTAGAAGGTGCAGAAGTTTTGGACGATTTTGTCAAGACGTTCCACGCCAAGTGCACGGGGAGGGTTTACTTAATCCTGTGGGGAATTATGGGCCAAAAGGCCAAGAGGAGAAGCCAAGCTTTGGCTTTGTTGGCGAGGAGGTGCCGTATTACTCTGTGCCGAATGGCCAAGAGGAAAAGACTGAGGGACCCCTGAGAGAGGTAAAGTCTGAAACCTTCTGTCGTCTCCACTCCTTTGTGTACTGAGCTCTGGTTGCGAGCTTGGTTGCTTGGTTGGGTAGTCACGCTGATTTTCCTTCCCGTCACTCTGGAAGTTGCTTCTTTGAAAATAGGCTAGCCAGCCGTATAGATGGTTCCCCAGTTGGGTGATGAGAGTAGCGTAATACGATGGTTTGAGCATAGTAGCAGATGGTCCTACTTAAATTCAGTTTCGAAGATACCTTACTTAGGACAGCTAATCAGCCATACCAGTGATTGTCCGGGAGGTGAGTTTTCCTTCTCCACCTCATGTTGCAATTCAGAGTTCCAACCATTTTAAACGTGTAGCTGCCGCTTTCACATTTTCTGGTCTGATATGTTAATTCGTAACCCATCCTTTTATACACTCTGCTCGAAAGGGGGCAGTTCCATCAGGCTGACACGCTCTCTGGCCTCACTTTGGCGGTGACTAGTAACTGTGCCAAGTTATGAAAAACAATTATCTCATATAAGTTCTCAAATCACATCCCTCTCTTAATAAAAACACTTTAATCATCTTTCATATTATATGCCCAAGATATAGATTGGACGCTTCGTACATGTAGTGGGTATACTTTCTAAGTTACAGAATGACCTTAGTGCCCAACAGATCACCTCTGACCATTCCCCACGTTTTACATTAGGAATATTATTCCAGTATTCGCTTTTGAACATGTTACAGTTTCAGCGGGAAAAAGTCTGTTGAACAAAGACATTCCTTTGGGGGATCTTGAAAGGGAGAGCCTGGCCTTCTTTGTTGATTTACAACAGGGTGTGAGCTGTTAACCCCCCTCTACGGGTGAGAGGGAGTCTGATTGAAGTTACTCATTGCAAACCTGATCTCACCTATTTGGATTCTCGTGGACAGTCATGACAATACTTTATTTCTTATCATGAGAATCTTTATCATTTTCAGAAGATTTAGGTGACTATCCTCAAGACACAGTCGACTCACAAGTTCCTTTAAACTCACATGTTGAATGTATCCCACTGTAATTTCATATTTTTTAATGAAGGGATGAATTTAGAGGCACTTATCACTTTATTTTTATTTCTTATTGTCCGATCATATTTTCTCAGGGGATAATGCTGAGAGATGTGCCATAGTGTGTTGTGGCATCAACAGTTACAGTCTGGATTGCACAATAGGTAGAAAGTGACAGGAAGTGACGGGGAGAGAGAGCGATTCTGCCTCCAGGGATTTTCTGTTATATATTTGCTGGAACCTAACCTTAACTGTGAATGTACTGCAGTAAAGGAATGTCAGAGGAAAACGTTTCTCCAAAAGTTCTCTCTCTGTTTACTTTTGGTTACTGATAGTTTTTCCTCTATATTGTTTCATTATTTCAGATACTAGAAGAAAAATAGTCATCAAAAAAGGTTTAAAATTGAAGAATTTAGAGAAGGTAGAGAAAGTATCAACAAGGTATTCTCTTTCTTTCTTTCTTTCTTTCTTTCTTTCTTTCTTTCTTTCTTTCTTTCTTTCTTTCTTTCTTTCTTTCTTTCTTTCTTTCTTTCTTTCTTTCTTTCTTTCTTTCTTTCTCTCTCTCTCTCTGTCTCTCTCTGTCTATCTTTCCCTCCATACACTCTTAGAAAAAAAGGTGCTATCTAGGACCTGAAACATTTTTTCGGCTGTCCCCATAGGAAAACCCTTTGAAGAACCCTTTTTGGTTCCAGGTAGAACCATTTTTGTTCTAGCTAGAACCTTTTTGGGTTCCATATAAAACCCTTTCCACAGAGGGTTCTACATGGAACCCAAAATAGTTCTACCTGGAACCAAAAAGGGTTCTCCTATGGGGACAGCCGAAGAACCCTTTTGGAACCCTTTTTTTCTAAGAGTGTACCTTCCCCTATCCCTCCCTCCCCCTCTGAGTTACCTGTTCCCAGAAGGCGAATCTCTACTTGTTAGTTATTAATGGAAGGCAGGCAGCTGCCTGGTGTGTATAGTGTAGTGTATATATACATGTGCAGGAGGTAGTGACGAGCTAGCCAGGAACCTGTAACCCTGGAAACTGGTCTAACCTGCTCCCGTTCCCACGTTCCCACGAGAACTCTTACCAAATACCTGCTTCAAACCTGATGACTCCCTAAGTTATACCAATAGTAAACATTTAATTTCCACAGAAATAAATGTGTTGGTCAGTCGCACCTAAATGGTCCGAAAATAACTTGCATCCTAGAGTACAGTCCTTCAGAGTCAACAGTTACCCTTCTTCACCACATGGTGTCTCCTGGAGTTGCAGTCTGTTAGACTCAAACTCAGAATGATGTACTAAGCTACCAATCAGCTCCTCTGTTGTGATTCAAACCTTATCCTGGAGGTATTCTGTCTGTGGGTAGCCTTCTCTAGGTGTCCCTGGACAAGTGTGTTTGTATAGTAAAATGAGTCTAGGATTATAGCCACTCCCTAGAACTATCATAGACTGGTACAAGGCTGCTGCCAACTGTTAGGCAAATGAGTCTTTCGCAACAACGAAACCATGCCTGTCTAATTCACAAAGCTGCTCGCACATAACAGGAGCCAACATATGCAACAGAATTATGTTGAACTTAATCGTAGCTTCAGTTTTCATGATAAGGCTTGTGTTATTGATGGTGCTTGTCCTCACACAGCTCTGAAGTCATTAATTTTGTCTAGATAAAAAAATTGACATCTTCAGTAAACATTTGGGTATTTTTACTCCTCAGTTCCCCTTCGTATTAGGAAGTAACCACTTAGATCTTTGAATGTTTAGTTGACACTTTTTAGGTATTTATGTAGTTTGCATTTAACATCACATTTAATGAGATTTATACAACTTGCTGGAGGCAAAACAGCAATAGGGTCAACCTGAGATCAGGTGTAAACCAGATCCTCTTTGGACTATTTCCCCAGACAGACAGACAGCTATTCAGTAAAACACTCACAGGATGATAATGTTCAGTACAGCTTAACCGTACCTGTACTTCACATGTCTCCCTCTGGCTGCACAAACATTATACACACCCATAAACAACTCTGGCTGCAAACTCCCTATTCTGATCTGAAAAGGACATTCTGTATCTCACAGAAACCAGAGATTTCGTAAGGTATTTGGTAATTCAGGGACTTTCAGTGATGATTCAGTGATGATCATTTTCTAGCCTTCCAACAACCTGTAGTGGAGATCAGCCAAGTGAGATGGTATGTGTTGTTAGGTGTTGATTTCACTATCAGGTGGAGGTATGAGATAGCAGTGACCCCTGTTTTGACCTATGACCCCAGTGATGACCCCTGTTAGTGAGACAAGTGCCTATAATGGGCTATAAATCACATAGAGCTGCCCAGCCAACCCTAACAACCCTACCAGGACAGGACAGTTGTTTGTCTGATAACTGAAGTGTACAGAGCCACCCTTTATCATTTTATTTACATCCAGAGAACATCCATTACAACTTGAGTGAGCACGCTAACAAAAAAGGGAAAACAGTGATAGGGCTAGAGTTTTTCCTGTTCAGGTCATGTGTTTTTTGGTTTAAGACAAACTTTATTGAACAATACAAGCAGAGTAAGACACGTTCAGTGCCAGGCCTGTTCTGAGCAGAGCGGTTTCTCCCAAGAGGTATAATGTACGTATCTGTCTAACTGACTGAACAAAGCCTATCATTGTCTGTCATGACCTCGTATGCAGAGACAGTGATTCAGCGTTTTCGCCCGCAAGGTTATTGGAACTACCTGATTTAGCTGTGAAGCGAAAATATCAATGTTACCCTCAAATGTTTGGTGTTATTTGAATGTAAACTGACTCCACCTTACAAACTTCTTATCAGTATAAAGAAAGGTAGAATATGTTTATCCCACTCTCCTTCTCTTTCCCCCTCTCTCCCTAACTGACTAAAGTCTTATCCAGGACATTCTGAGCCAAGGAGATCTGATATCATCTTTAGAGGGCTGTGTTCTGAGACACAGAGTGCCTTCTATCCAGACCAAAGCTGAGAGACCCAGGGATAGGGAGTGACTGCTGCAGCCCAACCCCAGCCCAGAGGACACAAGGACAGAGAGAAACAACAGCCCAGCGCCAGTGGACAAGGCGAGACTACGGCAGCCCAGCACCAAGGACAGACCACAGCCCAAGATCACATCACCAAGGAAAGAGAGAGACGACAGCCACAGAACAGGACCAGAGCACCCAGGGACAGGGAGAGACTAGTTCCAGAGATGGCCTCGGCCGGCCTGGAGATCCTGGGTATGATCCTTTGTGTGTCAGGCTGGCTAGGGGTCATGGTGGCCTGTGGCCTGCCAATGTGGAGAGTAGCTGCCTACATTGGCCAGAACATTGTCATCTCTCAAGTGATCTGGGAGGGTCTGTGGATGAACTGTTCTGTCCAGAGCACGGGCCAGATGCACTGCAAGGTCCACGACTCCATGCTTGGACTCCCTGTGGACCTACAGGCGGCCCGAGCCCTGGTCATTGTCTCTATGGTGCTGTGCATCATGGGCATCGGCCTGTCTGTAGCCGGGGCCAAGTGCACCAACTGCAGCTCAGACACGGGAAGCAAGCCCCGCATGGTGCTGGGGGCCGGGGTGACCTTCATCGTGGCGGGGCTGTTGCTGCTGACGGCCGTATCGTGGACGGCTAACAGCATCGTCTTGGACTTCTACGACCCGATGCTGGAGGAGACGGGAAAGAGGGAGTTTGGGAACTCACTGTATTTTGGATGGGCTGCCTCCTGTCTGCTTCTCCTAGGGGGAGCTCTGCTCTGCTGCTCCTGCCCTCCGAAAGCACCCCAGGGTGGGAGCGGGGCTGGGTCTGGACCCCACAGGGTGGTGAACTACTCTGCGGTCAAATCCCCCATGTCTGTCAATGGATATATGAGGAGGGACTATGTGTGAGAGAGAGAGTGTTCAATGGCTTTAGTATAGAGACAGCCTCTTGAGACTGATGGGACTGATGGAATAACTAATGTTAGCGAGGCCCCTTTCCTGACTGCACGCTATATGGGTAGCGCAGAATAAATGCAGCCATGTGGGATATTTGATTCAGATATATAGTATGAACGATTGCCGATTAATGCTAGATTGTGTGTTACATATATGATTTCTGTAGAGTTGGAGACATGCATTTATAGACGAGTCAAGTAAATGTAGATGGTAGGATTAGAGACATTTCTTATTAATGTTTTACCTGTTCTAAAATAGTTTTTGTACTAAATTTCACATGAAAGTTACTCAATGATGACGATTTAGATCATGAAAATGTTAATGTTGTTAAAAAAAATTAAAATAACTTTTCCATTTAACCCTAAGTAAGTTACGCCCACTACGAATCTTCTAGTACATGACTGAAAATAATGATACAAAAATGAAGATAAGTTCACTATTTCCCGTGGTAATTACAGCATTTTGCATTATCAGACAGCAGTATGATATCATCATGTGAGTACATCATGTACTGTGCTAACTAATGTTTGTATACAATAGCATACATCATACTGATAAGCAACTCATTTTTCTTTGTTAAATTGGCTTACAGCAGGGACATTCCCGTCTGAAAGTAAGGTCTTATCGTAGATGATATCACCACAGGAATGTTATGTGTGAGGAGGGGTAACCTTGCCTATGCTTGAGGATGAAACTGGCTTACTAAGGTCAGGCTACCAACGGAACACAGACAGGACATCCCATCGAAGACACAGGATCTAAAGAAATAGACCAAAATATAGGGCAGGAATGCCTGCAGGTCCATATCACCTGAAATCTAGACAACTCAGCCCCTCTACCGCGCACAAATACGGTTTTTGATTTCAATACAAATGTGAGCAACAACAATGTCTTTTTTTATTCTGAAGGTTGCCTTCTGCTACCTTCCATTGTGCCCCCTGTTCCATTTGGGAGAGTGAAACTGAGCCCGAAAAAATGCAGCCATTTTGATAGGGAGGGGAAGTAGGTAACCCACACTATAATCATAAGGTGAACTTGCTTCTTTCACAATGCTCCCATTGATGAAAAATCAGACAATGGCTTTATTTACATTCTAGTCTAAGAATAAGATAAGGAGAAAATACTTTTAAGACAGTCTTATAGCATAGACTTAAAGTACTGCCTAGGGAAGTTTGAGCATCGTACAAACAAGCATAGCCTCCAATAGCCTTATTGTGTTACTCAATCTGTTCACCTGGGGAGTATGAGTACCCATCTATAACCGTGCAGAGTCCAGTGTCTGTGTGTGGAACTTCCTGTGCTGCAGACAGTTGAGACAGTTCAAATGAGGGTGAAACCCTTTGGTGCAGAGTGACCTTGTGGACAAGGACACTGTCTGATAACACTGACCCACTCATCACATCAATTCCCCATCCACAATGACCACTATCCAACTCACTCACTGGGGATGTTTGTCCACTGGACTGATCAGACAAACCATCTATCTCTATTCCTAAATTTGACAGCCAAATAGAAACCTGTCTAAGTCTGATCTCTAAATCTGTCTGCCAAACAAAGACAAAAGATAACGGATTCTCACTTTTTGTCATAAATCTTCAATGGCAGTCAGAAACAAGATAGAATTTATTATGAAATTCAGGCTTGTCTGTTTCCTGAATCATGGCAGTGGGAAACAATGAGCAAATGCAGCTTTGCATTCATTCATTGTGCAACATCATCTCCAAAATAATGTTATCTGGTACCAGAGAGAGCAATCACTGGCTCCTGACCCAGGTCATGTCATTTTGAAAGAAACTGATCCAAGAAAGAGCCCTACTGCTGGGGTTGGAAACCAGATGAAACGATATTCAGCAGCCTTTTCTATAGGTCGATGGAAGTTCGTTGAAAATATATATTTATTATTAAAAACAACACAACTCAGCCTTCATCAGGGTATATGGGTTGGAAACTAGCCAATAGTGCTTGTATACAGTAGGCTCTCTCTCAGGGTTAGCAGTAAGACACAGAGGTAAACACTCCATAGAGAGCTAAATATTTATCTTGACCTGAACATAATTGTACAATGGTAGGCATCTGTTGAACGAACACGAGTTTATGTTATTCCCAATTCCTCCACTTGTAATTATTACCTCGTCCATTCTTAACCTGTTCGTTATCCTTTAACTATTTTGCTTTGGCCATTTTTTGACCTTCCCCCTCAGCCCAAACAGTGGGGGATCAACCATGTTCCAACCGTTCAATCATTAATCTGTGCAGCCAAGCCGTTCACATGCCAAAGATTTTACTGGGGGTCATTGAGAAGAAAGAAAAGAAAAAACATTTGAAAACCACCTTAGCCAATCCCCATGAGACTCTACCTTCTGTTGGTGGAGTGCTATAAAGATAGCTCTGAGTATACAGGTGGTGAGAATTCCAGAGCAGAACCCAGACAGTGAAACCCTTATGTGCGTGAAGTTGAGACAGTGAAGAGAGTGCTTACAGAGGAAGGTAAAACAACAAAATGGCTGTATTGGGACTAGAGATCCTGGGGATGATCCTGGCTGTCCTGGGTTGGATATTGAGCATCGTGTCCTGCGCCATGCCCATGTGGAGGGTGTCCGCTTTCATCGGGGTCAACATCATCACGGCTCAGACCATCTGGGAGGGCATCTGGATGAGCTGTGTGGTCCAAAGCACGGGCCAGATGCAGTGTAAGGTATATGACTCCATGCTGGCCCTCAGCTCTGACCTGCAGGCAGCCCGAGCCCTCACAGTCATCTCTATAGTTGTGGGCATCATGGGGGTGTTGGTGGCCGTGGTGGGGGCTAAGTGTACCAACTGTGTGGAGGACGAGACGGCCAAGGCCCAGGTGATGATCGCAGCGGGGGTGGCCTTCATCGTAGCATCCCTGACCCAGCTGATCCCTGTGTCCTGGTCAGCCAACAGCATCATCATGGAGTTCTATAGTCCCATCACTCCCGAGGCTCAGAAGAGGGAGATTGGAGGGGCTCTCTACCTGGGCTGGGCTGCAGCGGCTTTTCTCCTCATTGGGGGGTGCATCCTGTGCTGTAGTTGCCCCCCACAGCCTGAGAAGAGGTATGCAGGGCCGCCCTCGCGGATGGTGTACTCCCTGACCAGGTCTGTGGCCCCCAGCGGCTATGACAAAAGAGACTATGTTTGAACTGACCTGGGTATCTGGCAGCAGCTGCTTTCTGCTTTCTGCTCAGTGGATGAAGGACATTTGATACCAACCTTGAATTTCAGAATAGATCAAATGGTGGTGATTTCTACCAAAACTATTTTGTTATATGTTTTGACATTAAGAAAATACTGCTTTTTACTGGATCATTTTTGATGGTGCTCTGTTGAAGGGGAACAACACCAAACTGGACTTGATGTACTTTTATTTCATACTGTATGCCTATTTAAAACATACAAAGGTGTTGTAAATATTGTATTGTAATCTTAATATTTGAAAGGAGTTTAATTGAAACCATCTGCATTGTTACATTTTATATTCTATAGACTGAATGAATAAAAGCTTATGTTGTGCATATGTTGGATAACAATGTGCCAAACTCTGACAGTTTAACAGCTTTTGTTAAGTGTGAAAATACAAACTATTTTGATGTTTGATGTGTGTCAATTTCACAATAAAAACTGTTTCATAATACTTTCACTTCATATTTTTATACGATGACAGAAAAATAAAACTGGTTGCTATATGTTACTTTATACAGTACATTTCATTAACATTATTTAGTGCTTTGCTACATGGGAAGTGCCACTAAGTCCTGTGCTACTAGCTATACAGTTTATAAGAAAAGTATGTTTGAATCTGCTGCCAAACAAAGAGGTAGGCTAACTCTCAACTTATATCAGAGAACTGCCTCTGTGTCATTCATTCTGCCCAGATCAGGAAATAACAGGCTTTTTCCTTCACTGATCCTTGGGTATCCATGGTAATGATGTGTTGAGTTGGATTCTCTTTCATAGCTGCTAGCTAACTGGCTGACTCCCATATATGTTGGGCTTAGATAACAAGAAGCCTTGCTTTGTCAGCCCTCCACTTTCAGCCATTCCAAAATGGCCCCCAAAACAATGGGTCCGTTTCATAGCAAGATGGCGATCGGAGTGAGTTATCAACACTGGGTCATGAAATGTTGGGGGAAAGTCTATTATCCCAGTTTCTGGGGCATAACTAGGGGAGACCCTCCCGGTTGTAAGGAATTCAAGGGCACTGGAGTCAGTGACAGACAGACATGACCGTTAGACCACATCAAATAGAGTGAACAAGACAGCTTGTTGCCGAGGAACTGAGGTCAGGCATTCTTCTTTTACAAGTTGCTTCAGCTAATGCTGAGAGAGTGATTGCTCTGAGGAGACAAGATTAGGGCTAATCTATTAATGAGTAAAGGGCAATTACACCACTTTTCAACCTCATTTTCATTGTCCAGCACAAATGTAAAAACGGCACATTTCTTAGGTAAAAAAAAAATGTAAATATAAAGTTTAAAAGTTCTACCCGATAACAAAAGTTAAAAGATTTTACAAACAGGAATTTTCAAACACTATGAGATTTGCGGTGACGTGGAGAGCAAGATAATACCCTCCCTCTGACTAGTAACTCCTTGCAGGTTTTGAAAATCACTATTTAAAAAAAAAGTTTAATCCTACCCTGTGATGTCACAGAGAAGCATTTATTTTGACCTTCCAGGGCTCCTCCCTTCAGCTGATCTGGGATATAAAGGATACTTGTCTTCCCGGCAGCACCAGAACATCACACATCACACACTCACAGGTGCTAGGGGCTAAATTAAGTACATTTGTGTTGGTGTCTCTGGCTGGTCTCTTTCTTTCTCACAGATCCTCTGTCAGATCCTCTCAGGTATCTCAGGTGTGACGGAACACGGAGCACTGAACGGAACACAGAAGGAGCTCCAGCAACATCAGAATTACCACCATGTCTGCAGGGTTGGAGTTAGTGGGGATTGCTCTATGTGTCTTGGGATGGATCATTGCCATCGTGTCCTGCACCCTGCCCATGTGGCGAGTAACGGCCTTCATCGGCAGCAACATCGTCACAGCTCAGATCATCTGGGAGGGCCTGTGGATGACCTGTGTGGTCCAGAGCACAGGCCAGATGCAGTGTAAGGTCTACGACTCCATGCTGGCCCTCTCCCAGGACCTCCAGGCCGCCAGGGCCCTCACGGTCATCTCCATCCTCCTGGCCATCCTGGCTGTGCTCATCGCCATCGCCGGGGCCAAGTGCACCAACTGCATCGAGGACGAGGCGTCCAAAGCTAAAGTCATGATCATCTCTGGGGTGTTCTTCATCGTGTCGGGAGTCATGCAGCTGATACCAGTGTCCTGGTCAGCCAACACTATCATCAGGGACTTCTACAACCCGCTGCTGACTGATGCTCAGCGCAGGGAGTTAGGGGCAGCGCTCTACATTGGCTGGGGGGCTTCAGCCCTCATGATCCTCGGGGGAAGCCTTCTCTGCTGCTCCTGTCCCCCTCGGGAGAAGAGGTACAACCCCTCACGGATGGCATACTCTGCCTCACGCTCTGCCCCAGGTGGGCCCGGGTTTGAGAGAAAAGACTATGTGTGATGCGATGATGGATGGGACAAGGACTATTTATGTAACAACCAAAAATGTTATTCTACACCTGTTTTTAATGGTGTGTCTAAGAAAGGGCTTCATGAATCCCAAGGAGACTGCGATAAAGAGATGTGTTTGTTTTTGCTTTTTTTTACCATTGTTTTGTTGGATTTGTCTACGTGTGTACAGTATTTGTCTCTGTAATATCTACTCTGAAGGAAAAGCATAGAAGTTCCAGGGCTGGGGCTGTAAGAAAGACATTTGAGAAGGATCATGTGCTTTCCATTTGGGTTTAGTGAGAACAAAGGAAATGAAGAATAAGATCAGTAGTCACTACATTTATTAATTTAATTACAAGGTTTTAAGGGTTGGGTTATTGGTGAGCTATGCATATCCATTGAAACTATATCAAGCTCATTTAAAAACATTCACAAGCCTCATATAATTATTGACATAATGTTTGTACTTTTATGATTATTCCCGTCTAAGATGTTAGTGATTTAAAATCTTAATGGACTCAATGACTAACATTTAATTATTTCCCTAGCTTCAGGCAACTACGCTACATCAAATGATATAGAATGTAGAATATTTAGTCATTGTCTTTTCATTGACATTTCTCATGTAAATGAGGCATTGCTTAGGTTTCAGAAACTAAGGAAGGCTGTTAAAAATATTACATTTGACTGATGCTCTCACAAAAAGACAGAGGTGGAAAGGTTTTTCTTTCACTGCAAGATACAGTAGAGTGAACAAAATCAGTATGTTCACAAATCATTTTTTAAGGAACTATGTTTCATTTTTATGTAGGATTTATTTTCATGTTGGAACATTTTAGCTTTTTGTTTTGTAAAAGACTTTGTCAAAGAGATGCATTTGTTTGATGGTGATGTTCTATCATCAGTATTAAGGGTGTGGTTGTGTGATGTAATTATCTGTTTGGACTCCAGGAAGAGTAGCGGCTGCCTTGGCAGCAGCTAATGGGGATCCTAATAAAATACAAAATACTACTAACATACAGAGTACTGTAACTGTACTGAATGCTGTCACCTGCACTCCAGACAGATGACAGATGTATTCAACACAGTGTGGATAGCGGTGCAAAGAGGGAAGGGGAACAGGTTGGGAGCAGACGAACTGAAGGCCTCAGTGTTTTGGGGCAATGAGGAGAAATGGGGGCATTGTGCACCTGTGTCCAGCCAGAACAGTGCTACTGTGTGTGTTAGCCCTGCAGTGTTAACTGCACATCACCTGCTTTTTAATAAATACAGTTGTTTTATAAAGGTTTGCATCTCTACTGGTTTTATTCAGAAATCAATAATCAATTATGCATATTTTCCTCTTGTTTTATTTAATTACCATCTGCACACAGAGGTTCATACACTATCAACAATATATTTGTTGTACTTCAGCAATGTTGTAATGCTTTTTTTTTCAACCCAATGAGAAGGTGACGGATGCTGGGATAAGGATTAGTACATGTGCCAGTGTAAAGGTAGCCTGAAATGCAATCCAAGAGGCCATGTTACCAGCCACCAATCAACAACTTTACCACAACAGCAATAAACAATTACCAACAAGAGATCACCTCACAGGTGCAGGTGACGCATGTTATGTCAGCAGAGAAGGACAAAGAAGACTGAAATAAATGATGAAAGGTTAGAATTATAATCAGTAGCAGCAGGCCTAGAATATATGTCATCTTCAATTAAGAACATAGAAATACACAGGAATCACATTTCTAATTGTTTCTAAAAGGAATTTGAAGTCGGTTTTCTTCATGTTGGCTGTGACTTTAAGTCTCATGTTTAAAACACATCTTGTAGCACCTTACAAAAGCCTCTATCTGAAATATTAATTGGGATCTCATAGTAAATACGGGAGAGAAATGTCCCTGGAGTCTCACCTTATCAGCCAACTGTTGTCTCTTCCTCCACATATCAATGTCACTTCAAACAAAAGATCTATCAAATCACCATGACTGGATCCACTGATATTAACTACTGTACAGTTTCAGCTTGGCAATAGTCCATTGTTCAGATTATTTCCTCCAAAAAGGGGGATAAAATGTACATTAAAAAGCTAAGATATGCATATGAATAGAATAAGCGGCTCTATAGTTATTGAAGCATGGTGTTCATACATGGTGTTCATACATTTTTCAGTTGATTATTCAAATGACTTGCCATTTTCAACTGAGTCAAATGCAACCTTTTAAAATTGCAACATAGGGCAACAAGTATTCAACTACTGTAACACTGTATGAAATCCAATCTTGATGATTTCAAAGTAATGTCATTTCATACAGTAGAAAAACAAAACCAATGTTTTTGTAATTTGCTAATTTGCATTGTTTTTGTTGGCTGACTGATGGTCCTACTAAATGAAAGTTAAGATAATGGGATATCATTTATCTTTCTAAGAGGTTTGGAATTCTTGGAAGTGTGACGTCCAAAAGCTTTAGTTTCAACAGATGTAGAGCTGGCGAGAGACTATTATAAGACTGATCACGTTAAGTGGTACCTGCTATATATGCAGTTCAGATGGCTTTTCCTATACAAGACTGGGGCAGTATAGGGTGTTTGAAGGGTGTTAATCATTGATCCCACTTCAGGGTTATTTCAGCAGTATTACCATGGAGGGCTGGAGATCTCTATGCCTCATAAAGTATATTTGGTTTGGGGGGTTATACAGCAGTCAGTGCAAAATGTTCAATTGAAAGGACTAAGGAAAGTCATGTTTACACAGTAAACAAAGCATTCTCTCTCTGACATGAGTCATAAAATTGGAGTTCAGAGGTAGCGAGAGACATTTATTAGACTGATCACGTTTAGTGATACCTGCTGTGTTACATATGCTGTTCAGATGTCTCTCTCTCTCTCTCTCTCTCTCTGCTCTACTCTGCTGGCTCTGGATAGCGAAACCCTGGCTGATTACATGACCGATACTGAGCTACGTGAAGGACGGAACAGACATAGAAGTTGCTAGGCACCTGGAGTCGCAAGGGAAAAGGCCTTCCTTTATTCATCCACCATGAAAGGAACAACACAGCCCCTTTGTGTGTCCTGTCCTGTCTACTCCGTCGGAACAAAACCTTAGAAACTACATATTTAGTGCAATGAACAAAGTGTAGCTAACAAAGTGACTGATCTGTGGAAGCTACCTCCAACCATTTTTAAATATGTTGTTCTGTCTTCCTTTATCTTCTTCAATAAACTGAAATTAACAAACAGCTAACAGATAATGGTATCATGAAGCAGGTGAGAATAACATCTGTATGTAGGTCTGTCCTCACACAGCCAATCATCATAGATCTCTTTTGGGGCTGTTTACAAACTGTCTTAAAGGGCCAATCAGCAGTTGAAACAATACCAACGAGGACTCCCTGGCACCAATGTTCCCTCAAATGTTTTTCGTTACTGAGCAAATTTCAGGTCTGCTGAGCCCAAACTTGAAAGTTGTGAAAATTCAGTGCAACTTCCAGCATGCGTTTACTGTGAACACTGAGGCTGTACCCGCTTTAAGTTACAGTTTTAACAGTGGCCAAGTAGGCTACTGTGGCTATTTGATCATAATGTAGGCCTAGCAGAGTGGCCTACTATCAAAAGCAATGGAGAAAATGCATCCCATAACATTTTAACATGGAAATAGCTATTCTATCATTCACAGCCCAAGACGAATAAAACAAGGATTTATAGTTGGGTTTTTTACAGAAATGTTTGGCGATCGAATAGAAATGCTTTGGAGATCGACCAGTTGATCGCGATCGACTGGTTGGTGACCACTGCTCTAGAAAGTTGAGTGAAGTTCAATCTTGTGCTTCTCTCTGTGGGCTGATATTTCTTCTGCGCAGCAGTCCTGCTTCTATATGGAGTAAATGTGGATAACCAGCTGTATCCTGTAGGCCTATGTGATGTATGCAACATAGTTCGCATGGACTGCATAAAATACTATCAATCAAAGGCCATAGCATATCAAGTATGAAAAATGACTTTATTTTCAGTGTAAAGGACATTCTGTGTTCACTAATACATAAACACCATCTAGATACAGAATACATAAACTACATAATCATGATACACAACATAATGTATGCACTTTGATAACATTCATATATTACAACAATTAGTCATATGAATCAAAATGTTTGCATTATTTATTCTGTAATAAGAGTTGCAAGTACTAGACATTTTCAGTCATTCAATCAGCATTGTTCTGTTTTTCACTAAATCAAATAGTTTGAGGACATTCTGATTTTGTCAATAAAAACCTAAATGAAAATGAACAAGTAGCAAATGTCGATAAACAACAGGACAGAACTTACTTAACGTGTTGACAACATATTGCATGCATTCTGTCCATTAGATTGTAAAAAATAAAATCAAAGATTGTTCTGGTACTGTAAACAAAATAAGTATGACCTTATATGACCATCCTAGTTAGAGTTGATCTATATTGCACCCTTCCCCCAAAATGTCCCCTTCAGTTGTGTGGCAAAAACTAAGGCCCATAAGGTAAGAATACAATGCATGAAATGCATTTTGGACCTAAATCATATTGTATCTAGTTCACATAACATTTCACACGAGAACCCATGACATACTGTATATCAAGGGATTATTTATTAGCACCTAGTGTATATTTGGTTATTATCTACTAAGGGCTGTTTTCTCTGAATACATAATGGAAACCATTTTGCATAGACAGCAGGCAACATTGAATATTATTACATCTTTTGAACAGATTGTAGTGATTGGAATACCACTTAGATCTGATATCATCTAACTGTGTTTCTAAATAGCTAACCATTTACAACATGATTATAGGTGAATAATAACTTCATTATGTGTTATTATCGGAGTTCAGTCAATCTATCAACTTCATTTCCCTCCAGTCTGTCTGTACATTGCCTAAATAAAGGTTGGATGAAATAAATAGTCTGAGCAAATACTATCAGTATTCTTACAAACATTGACATTCACACATACATTTATAATCTCAGGCATCAACGACCTCACAATTAAAACCATCATTATAAGGCAGAAGAAGACAACTTCTAACCATCTTTCCTTGTCGTGGCTCTCACCATGCTAGTGTGTGACTCCCTGGCCATGCTAGTAGTTACCATGCTAGAGTCTTTAACCGCTCTAACATGCTTTTTATGTTCTTAGGTTATTCTCAGTGACAGTGGGGAAACTACTGTCTACTTATTGATAACTCTTTGTCCATTAGGGCTCTTATCTGGTCCTTGTTCGAACACACCATGGTCTTGAATCCTAATACTATACTGAAGTCTACTACATAACTGAGTGTTCAGCCTGTCCTGTTCTGCTTGATACTCTATCTACCAAGACTGATAGTTCCACTCAGTAGTGTTCCACCAGCTTGTTCCTGTCTTGACGACTCGACTCGTCTTCTTCAATGGCCAGCTGGTCAAGACAGTTCTGTGCTATGTGCCAGTCCTTCACGGTGAAGCAACAGACATACCAGCTTCCTATTTGCCAGGCTGTGCCACCTTGCCCGGTCGGAGCCAGTCTCTCCAGGGGGACTGGGGCTTCTCTTGCCCAGCCTCAGAGGTCCAGGAGGCGGGGGAGGAGGAGGGCCGGCGGGGCTTGGTGGAGGAAGCGGTGCTGGGTCTCCTCCAGAAGGACATGGGGTTGGAGGCAGGCTTCCTCTGGACCTGCTCCGACTGCTGCTGGGTCCTCAGCTGCTGGTTGATGATGATCTGAATGTCATCCTGAAGAAAATAAATAAAAACATTACAGCCTCATTAGACTTTACATACATACATTTTAAATGCAAGAGCTGGATATAAAAATAGCTTAAATATGCTTCCAATAGCATGAGGTTGAAATTGTAGGAAAGTTTCAATCATCGCTATTGAACTGGTCAGTTACAGTGAATATGTTGCCATGTCTTCATATGACCACAAGAGGGAGGTAGTCACCAAGCAGATGGCCTGACACTAGCACCATGACTCAGCAGTAGACTAGAGTAGCAGAGAGATTCTTCTAGCCTTTGCCACCTGTCATTCAGTTCAGATCCCTTCAGTCCAAACTTAGAGGGCTGTTTAAAGGTTGCCGTGTCCCTAACCCCAGTGGGGACACTACAGCTAAAGAGCAGTCTCTATGTAATACTAGAATTCTGACTCTGTGGCCAAGGATTACATTACATTTTGACTATTGGAGGTGCCCTGAAGATAATAGGCTTAATTAAACCAATGTTAATATTTTCACAGAGCTTATGAAAGTGCCCTAATATGTTACTGGAATGCGAGAGAGGGGCAGAGGAAGGGAGAGAAATAGAGATAGATAAAGAGAGCAAAAGACAGACAGAGAGAGAGAGAAGTGTGGTGACAGAAACAGAGAGACAGAGAGACCCACCTGCCAGGCCTCTAGTTCCTGAGACAGCTCCAGCTTGCGTTGGATAGCCTCCAGCAGCTGGTTGTTCAGACACATCATGTCGTTCTTACTCCTCACCAGCTCCGCCTCCATCAGGTTCTTCCTGCCATGATGAAACGGGGACAAACACATGTTAAGTCACAGTGACATCATCATAGATTCATAGCAAACAAATGTGGAAAGCCCATGGCAATCTTCCACTGAAAACACAGCACAGGGACATATGTTACACTTACAGTACACATAAAATGGCATGAACTACACTACCGGTCAAAAGTTTTAGAACACCTACTCATTGAAGAATCTCAAATATAAAATATATTTTGATTTGTTTAACACTTTTTTGGTTACTACATGATTCCATATGTGTTATTTCATAGTGTTGATGTCTTCACTATTATTGTACAATGTAAAAAATAGTAAAAATAAAGAAATACCCTTGAATGATTAGGTTTTCTAAAACTTTTGACTGGTGGTTTATGTACAAATGGAACATGTCACTTTATGAATGCTAAATGCTGTTTGAAAATAACATTGAAGGAAATTACAAAGACTGATAAAGGCAGAAAATAACTACATGATAAAGTTAAAACCACACTTACTTAGCTATGGCTTCATCTCTGTCTCTGATGGCCTGTTGGGCCACCTCTTCTTCCTTCTGTCTGTTTCCCAGCCTCAGCCTCAGCTCAGCATTCTCCTCCTGCAGCTGGGACATCTAAAAGAGGGGAGAGGACAAGAGAGAATATAGTGAACTGAAACCATGGTCTGAGTCCAATATTAGCAACCCCAATGTCTTGCGTTCAACTTCTGCTGTATCACGAACTCATAACCAACATGACCAAAAGGTGGCACACAAACCACACACACTGAGATGTGCCAACGTAACCACGACTAAAGCAGAGTATTCAGTGTCTGTGGTGCTTAGTTATGTTCGGCATAGTTTCTAGCCTGGGATGTTCTATAGACCTGCCACTCTATGAGTGAACACACATGACAGGTGGGTGTTGTGTTATAAAACAGTAGCTCATGGTATTCACTGGACATTCAGAGCTGTAACCTGACTATCATTGTACCGAAAAACCCCTCTCTCTCTCTCCAGCCCAGTCCCCAGCCCCTAGAGCCCCACACAAATAGGCCAGCAACACAGAAACTCCTTTATTGTGTCTAAATCTAAATCTCCATGGAACGCAGGCCTGACTGACACCTGATCTCTGTGTTAATGTCTCTGTCTCCTAGGGGATGAATCCAGCCTTTGTTGTCAGGGCCGGCAATCCATGTGGGAACCCGGGCACTGTACTGAGGACTCAGGTAACTGAACAATGAGGCCTCGTGTGCTGGGCTGAGCCGACTGTAAGAGGTGGAAGGTGATTTAGTATGATCTATGTATCAGTGATGACCTTGCTGCTGTACCTGTTGTCCATCTAATATTTAGGTCGGTTCTCCAGTAGACTATGTTAATTTTCATCTTCTGTTAGTGCTTCTCGTTTCATCCTTTGGTTATTTTCCTTTTTTGTCTGATAACATCTTTATTTCACCAGTCTCATTTCCCTTTCTCTCTCTAAGACCAGTGTAGGCACTAAAACTAGGGGAAACAACACTGCATTGTTTTGACAGGCACTTTCACGTGAAGGTGTATTTCCCAGTAGGAATAATAGACCGTGCCTGTTGTGATCTGTGAAGCATTCAACATTCCCAACCTGTCCTCTCCTAGATCACCGCCACAGGCTTCTAACAACAATGCCTCAACAGAGACCCAAACCAAAAACCACAGCACTGACATAACTCCAACGTCATCTGTCCTTATACCGGTACATGGTATTGTATGACACAAACACAATAGCACCTTACAGGTAAGGTAGACTGTGTTTTTTCTTTCTTTCCCCTCTAACAACAGAGCATACAGTACAGGTGCAGCTCAATAAATTAGAGTATTGTGGAAAAGTTAAGTAATTTCAATAATTCAATTGACAAATTGAAACTCATATATATCGTGGATTAATTACACAAAAAGTGAAATAGTTCAAGCCTGTATTTGTTTTAATCTTGATGATTATGGCTTACAGCTCATGAAAACCCCAAATTCAGTATCTCCGAAAATTAGAATATGACGTAAGACCAGTGAAAAAATGATATTTAATACAGACATGTCGGCCTTCTGAAAAGTATGTTCTTGTACATGCTGTCAGTACTTGGTTGGGGCTCCTTTTGCATGAATCACTGCATCTATGCGGCGTGGCATGGAGTCGATCAGCCTGTGGCACTGCTGAGGTGTTATGGAAGCCCAGGTGGCTTCGATAGCGGCCTTCAGCTCGTCTTCATTATTGGGTCTCGTGTCTCTCATCTTCCTCTTGACAATACCCCATAAATTCTCTATGGGGTTCAGATCAGGCGAGTTTGTTGGCCAATCAAGCACAGTAATCCCATGGTCATTGAACCAGGTATTGGTACCTTTGGCAGTGTGGGCAGGTGCCATGTCCTGCTGGAAAATGAAATCAGCATCTCCATAAAGCTTGTCAGCAGAAGGAAGCATGAAGTGCTCCAACATTTCCTGGTAGACGGCTGAGTTGACTTTGGACTTGATGAAAAACAGTGGACCAACACCAGAAGATGACATGGCTCCCCAAATCATCACTGACTGTGGAAACTTCACACTGGACTTCAAGCAACTTGGATTCTATGCCTCTCCACTCTTCCTCCAGACTCTGGGACCTTGATTGCCAAATGAAATGCAAAATGTACTTTCATCTGAAAAGAGGACTTTGGACCACTGAGCGACAGACCAGTTATTTTTCTCCTTAGCCCAGGTAAGACGCTTCTGACGTTGCCTCTTGTTCAGGTGTGGCTTGACACGAGGAATGCGACAGTTGTAGCCCATTTCCTGGATACGTCTGTGCGTGGTGGCTCTTGATGCACTGACTCCTGTCTCAGTCCACTCCTTGTGAAGCTCCCCCACATTTTTGAATGGCCTTTGCTTGACAATGCTCTCAAGGCTCCGGTTATCCCTGTTGCTTGTGCACCTTTTCCTACCACACTTCTTCCTTCCACTCGACTTTCCATGAATATGCTTGGATACAGCACTCTGTGAACAGCCAGCTTCTTTAGCAATGAGGGTGTTGATGACTGTCTTCTGCACAACTGTCAAATCAGCAGTCTTCCCCATGATTGTGAAGCCTACTGAACTGGACTGAGAGACCATTTAAAGGCTCAGGAAACCTTTGCAGGTGTTTTGAGTTAGTTAGCTGATTAGAGTGTGACACCTTGAGTCTACAATATTGAACTTTTTCACAATATTCTAATTTTCTGAGATACTGAATTTGGGGTTTTCATGAGCTGTAAGCCGTAATCATCAAGATTAAAACAAATACAGGCTTGAACAATTTCACTTTTTGTGTAATTAATCCACGATATATATGAGTTTCACTTTGTCAATTGAATTATTGAAATTACTTAACTTTTCCACAATATTCTAATTTATTGAGCTGCACCTGTATATTAATTAAATGGGGGAATTGAATAAATGCTTTGCATTTAGGCCAGAAAGTGTATTCCTAGTGCCTTGTTGCATACAGGATGCATTTTTTTTTATATATTTGTATTCTGTATATTTGTATTCTTTTTTCACTCTGTCATTTAGGTCATTATTGTGGAGTCACTACAATGTTGTTGATCCATCCTCAGTTTTCTCCCATCACAGCCATTGGACTCTGTAGCTGTTTGGCCTCATGGTGACATCCCTGAGCAGTTTCCTTCTTGTCCTGCAGCTAAGTTCAGAATGACGACTGTATCTTTGATGTGTCTGGGTGGTTTAATACATCATCCAGAGCATAATTATTAACTTGACCATTCTTAAAGAGATATTAAATGTCTGATTTGTTATTGTTACCCATCTACCAATCACTTTATGAGGCATTTGAAAAGCTCCCTGGTAGTTGAATCTGTGCTTAAAATGCAATACCTGACTGAGGGACCTTACAGATGTTGTATGTATGGGGGACAGAGGAAGTGGTAGTCGTTCAAAAATATATATGTATCATTTTGTATAGATCAATTTAAAAAAATCACAATTCAATCTATTTCAATCCCATTTTTTTACGCAGCAAAATGTGAAAAATTCCAAGGGGGATGAATACTTATAATACCCACTGTAGCTAACATTTTAGTATTTTTCAGCAAAAGTACACAATAACTATACATAGTTTCCACGATTACATTAGCTTGTACTCTCATCATATGGCTACCCCGAAACGCTAACTATTTTTTTCCCCCTAGTAAGGTCCTTCAAAATCTCACGGTTTTCCTTTACCTTAGCATTGTGCATGGTGACTTGTTGTTTTTGCTGCTCATTTAATGGCATATCGATCCATGTGTCCTCCAATTTTTTTAGGGTGATCTAGTGTTGTATATGTGATGCCGATTTTTCGTATTTGATGAGGTCATTGTTCAGGTTCTTGAGGTCGCAGTAGCAGCCTTCTACCCAATACTCCACCAATTATAAATGTTTCAACTCAATACTTCTTGTATCCCCCCCCACCACCCCACAAATGCACTGTAATTTAAGATTTAAAATTGTAACGCTCTCTCTGCTTCATGGGAAAATGAATGGATTTGAATGGATGGGATGGTAGGCACAGATCGACAAGAGCTTGTGATGCAGTTTTAGCACATTTTGGGATTTTAAGCATAAAAACCTTTTGACAATAGCTTTTTTTATTTGATTAAAAAAGCTACCCTGCCTACCCTGACAGCACATCACTGGCCTATTGTTAGAGTTAGTTAGCATGCCCTGGTCGGTGGCTTGGTTTCCAGGATGACTCCTCACCTGAGGGATGTGGGTGTGGTTGGCCAGTTTCTGAGCCACACCCTTTAACTGGAGCAGCATGGCCTGCAGGTCTCCTTCCTCCTGACCTATAAACTCTGACCTCTCTGGAGTTTTCACTACCTGGGTCAGGGGTTGCAGCAGCTCCAGGATGGACAGAACCTCCTGGGTCATCTATTGGAGAGAGACAGAGAGAGAGAGAGAGAGAGAGAGAGAGAGAGAGAGAGAACAGATAGATATATACAGTGGGGGAAAAAAGTATTTAGTCAGCCACCAATTGTGCAAGTTCTCCCACTTAAAAAGATGAGAGAGGCCTGCAATTTTCATCATAGGTACACGTCAACTATGACAGACAAAATGAGAAAAAAAAATCCAGAAAATCACATTGTAGGATTTT